>NC_057801.1:327135889-327435889 GCF_018294505.1 Triticum aestivum
TCAAATGCACATGAATTAGAGGAAGTCACTTCTTTCATCTGAACACATGCTTCATGCACGGGACATGAAGATAATGCTTATAGAAGTTTCCAATACTAGCTTAATGTTCAACAAGATTATGGAAAAGCTAAGGATGTTGTCGATGGGCTCAACAACAATTCACGCAGGTTTCCATATAAATAGAATTCCACAATTATGTGAACACGGTGATAGCATTAGTCAGACCAAAATATATAATGGAGTATGCTCGAGGAGAAACCACGAGTAAGACAATATTACGAGCATCATTGGTTATGATTTGATTTGAGATTACCCACACTCAAATCAAAGTTTTGATAAGATAATAGGTCCATCAACTGATCAGGGGGACCAATCGATGAAGGTATCATCTTTCTTCAACATACCTACAAGATACCCCTTAAAATGAGCTAAATCGAACAAGCTTTTATCTTCCAGCTCTCTTAGTAGTTGTTTAGCTTAACCAACTAGCTCAGGGGGTATTCAACATAGATTCTTGGAGAAAGGGGTGGTTACAAGGAACCAACTTGATCACGAGCTCAACATAGCGGTCAGGTGACGACCCAGTGATACTTTTGAGAAGATATTCGAAAAATCATGAACCACCGATATGTTACTAAGCTCGAGGACAATCTTGCTTTTCAGGGCAAGATGACATGATCAAAATAGCAAGGGATTGACACAATCCTAACTCATTGATCGAAGAGTGCACCGGAAATAAGGACTAGGTAGTACGATCAACCTTAGGGTGATGATTCAATAATCAACACGCTAAGAATGAGGTTATCGTCCATATAACTACCAAGCAACGGAGTTGCTAGGAGTATAGATTTCACACATCACGATTCACTTGTCGGCATTCCGGTTGCGACAACATGAAACCGAGGAATGAGTAATGATGGCGAGAAGTATCACTACATCAAGAATTCACAAGAGAAGGTGCAATTCTCATGACATTCCTGACATAAAATGGTAATACTCCAAGATGGAACAGAACAAAACTGGATTGCATTTGATCTACGAAATACAACTGCTTTGACCCAATCCTGGATATGGATGAGGTTCTGGAGTTTGTTTCTCCTAGTCATTCCCGAATAGAATGGCTTGACAAACCACAAGAATAATAGGCATTGATGAACGATTGCACGTATACTCTTGACTATCAATGGATAGACGAAGGTCAGAAACAACTAAAGAGGGACAACTCAAAGGAACATACGGTTTTCTGAGTTGTGGATGCATAGATTAGTATGTCGAACCAAGTTCAACATGTTTCTTATGGATAATCCATGCGGAGAGGTAGGACTGGCAGAGTATCAACATACAATCGAGAACTCGTCAAGAGCACTCTGGTTGTGATCTTTTGGTTCAAAAGAACTTATACCAAGAATGGTTCATGGTATTTGGAAGAAGAGAATACCACGGACCTCGAGGACTATCGCAAAGTTTACTAATAGCCTAAAGGAACTAGCAACACTATCAACGTGAAGTAAGTAGGGTGAATCTCGGGTTCAAAACCCAGGGTAGAATACCTACTACTAAGTGGCATCACGGGATGCTTTCGAGAATAATGTCCAGAATCATCACACCGGAGGCAAGACATGGCTAGATTACTAAATGATCCCCTAAAACACCTAGGGTCATAATAATAGTTCCAACATATACGTTGAGGCAATAGAATACCTCAACTCACTGATTAGTGTGGTTAATCTAGCCCAGAGGGACATCGAAAACAGGAGGAAAGGATTTGCAAATGCATCAGACTATTAAGAAACCTGGGATGACTCAAAAAGATTTGAGACATCCTGCAAAATGGTGGCATAGCCACTCAACATCACAATATCAAGGTTCTGAGATCAATAGCCAACATACGGAAGTAATAGAGACTGAACTGAGGCTTGAATTCAACAATCTTATAAGTCTACGGATTAGTAACACGTGATCCTAATAGAAAGAAGAGAAAGCCTAGTTCCTTAACCCCGTAGGAAAGATAAGATGACTTAGATCAGAAGGGCATAAGGTATAAGGAGTAAAAGAGCTTTATGTTCCATCCCACAATCAATTCCCCTACATATAGCAAAGCATTTCTAGACTCAACTTCCACCAGTTTGGCTTGGTAATCCTACAGGCAGTCAGGCTTTGATACCAAAGCTGTCAGGATCCCGATCCTATGCCACACCGATCTAGCATGTAACACCTCATATCACTTTGCGGCCTCACGCACGGTATTCCCATGGGTGTCGCCTTACCAGGCCCGGGACCATTTGCGCCTTTCGGCTCACGTATATGATAGTGCCGCTAGCATCCATATGACAAAGAACTCAGGCTGACAAGACTAGTCGTGGATCCAAAGTGGCGCTAACTTACAGGGACATGCATACATGACCCAGCAGGGAACGTGTCGGTCACCAACGAGTGAATCCGGGCTGTAGTAGCTGGGCTAATAGGACTCTGGAGAATCCGGGCTGTAGCAGGCTAACAGGACTCCAATAGACACCATGTGACATTTCCCCGAAGGGATAGACACAGGAACGAAGAAGGACACATGCCGGCCATCCTAAGTGTTTCGGAGCAGTAGCAAGCTACCGTGGCTCAGTGGAAGCACTAGGAGACATTTCCTGGTAAGAGATGCTACCAAGGATGAAAAACTAGGTCGTCAGATCCCACACATACCAAGCATTTCAAATCATACACACAATATGCTCGATATGTGTAAATACAACATGGTATCACAACATAACTCTATGACTCAAAGTATTTATTCAACATGCTCCGAGGAGCGAGATATTACAAACATGGGTCTCATGATCCAACATTCAGAGCATACAAGTCAAAGCACATATGTAAGCTTAACATGTCTGAGTACAGACATCTACAAATGAAAAGGGCTGAGAAGCCTGTCTATCTACCAGATCCTGCCGAGGGCACAAGATCGTAGCTGAGGTAACAAGCTAAACGTCGAAGTCCACACGGAACTTCTAGTGAGACTGAAGTCTCTCTGCAAAAACATAAAATAGGCAAACGTGAGTATAAATGTACCCAACAAGACTTACATCAGAACTATCTACATATGCATCATTATCAACAAAGGGATGGTGGGGTTTAACGGCAGCAAGCCAGCTTTGACTCGGTGGCTATCCTGAACTACGACTGCAAGTAACTCTTTTGAGGTGGCGCACACGAGTCCACATATTCACCAAACCAATACACCACTATGGATCCGCTCTCGTCTCCCTACGAGAACGCCATCCATAGCACTCACGCTTATCTTGCGTATTTTAGCGTATCTACTTTCACTTGTCTATGAACTGTATAGGCAACCCAGAAGTCCTTTACCGTGGACGCGGCTATTCGAATAGATGATGTTAACCCTCCAGGGGTGCACTTCTTCACACACGCTCTCGCCACTTACCGCCATGTAGACGTCATGTATCTCGGCAACCTTCAAGCGGAAGCCTGGCGAGGGTGTCGTCCACGGCCTACCTAAACACTCAAGTCTCTAGTCAAGGTTTATCACCTATTCAGGTTCAATCCGCATGGAGTCCGACCGAAGTTTCCACATATGGCCCCGAATGATGTGAGCAGGGTTCCCGAGACACCAAACGGGCACCCGGTACACCGTGCCATGTGCCTACCACATCATAGCCCACCCCTCAGGTCAGCGCTGCGCACGGCCTCCAGCATACACAAGCACCAGAATTACTTGCAACTCCTGAACAGAGGAGAAGGGTGATTAAGAAGCCGAGAGAGTCAATTAAGGATCGCAATGAGTGGTAGTAGCTGTTCATGGATCACAAACACAGAACTGAGTTCCTGAGGACGGCTTCAATGAGATAACCCACCATGTACTCCTACATGGCCTCTCACTGCTACCTTTACCAAATCGTGGTCACACACTTAGCTCACACATAGTAGGACATGTTCATCACCATTCCAATTCATCCCTGGTGAATCAGACCTGACTCAACTCTAAGCAGTAGCAGGCATGACAAACAAGCATGAATGAGTATGCACATCAAGGCTCAAACAACTCCTACTCATACTAGTGGGTTTAATGTGTTTACTCTAGCAATGACAGGTCATGCAGAGGAAAAGGGGTTCAACTACCGCAGCATGTAACACATGAGTCGTTGTTGTCCTAATGCAGTAAAAGAGATAAGGAGCGAGAGAGTGGGATTGTATCGGAATGAACAAGGGGTTTTTTCTTGCCTGGCACTTCTGAAGATGATATAGCTCTTCATCGGTGTCATCGAACTCATCGCCGAAACCACGTCTACTGAGAGGGGACAATTACCGGCAAACAAGGACGAACACAATCAATGCAATGCACAATATGATGCATGATCATGACATGGCAATATGAGTGTGTTGGCCTAATGCAACTATAACCAGATGGGTTTGGGTCATTTTGAACCAAAGGTTCAACCCCAAACTCAAATTATGAATTTAAATGGTGCCTTATCATGTTTTGCACTAAACAGTAAGGTTAAGTTCTTAAACATGCATGAAACTGGTGGAGATGGATAGATTGGATTTTTCTGATCATTTTTCATTTATAAATCTTTGCATTTGGAGTTACAGATTAATTTCTATGAATTTTAGAAGTTTTAGCTATTTTCTGGAATTTCCTGAATTAAATTAAATCTAGAAAATTACTTACTGTGTCAGCACTGCGTCACTGTGACGTCAGCTGGTCAACAGGGCCGGAGGTCAAACCTGACGTGTGGATCCCACATGTCAGTGACTAACTAAGCTAACCTAGTTAATTAATACTAACCTAGGTTAATTAGCAGGGCTGGCCCCACGCGTCAGTGACCCAGGGTGGTCAAACCCTGGTCAGATGGTGTCAAACCCTGGGTCAACTCGCCGGAGTTGACCCGCGGCTCGTCGCCGGCGATGCCAGATACGACGGAGGGCATCGGGATTCCTCCTCCGGCGACCAAATGGCCGGCGAAGAGTATCTATGTGACACGGGAACTCGTCCGCGTAGAGTGGTGTCAGTGGCGGGGCCTAAGATGGCCGGAGTCATCATCGGTGTCGACCTTCGTGGTCGCCGGACCTCAGGTGAGCTCGGGGTCGACGCTACGATGGCCGGGGAGGCTCATGCAGGGCATCTACGTGCTCTATGTGGCGCGAGAAGGAAGATGAGCACGACGGCCGAACCGCTAGGTGGCCGGAGGCACGTCGTCGGCGGTCACAGGTGGCGGCGCGTGCGGGCGAGCAGGGTGCGGTGGCTACGGCGCACGAGAGCGAGAATGGAGAGGGGGGAAAGGTTCAGTGGATCATGGTGGTTGCCGCAGGCGTCGAAGCGGGCTCGGGGAAGGCCGGACGGCGACGTACAGGTGGCGGCGATCTCAGACGACCAAGGGGAAAACGGCAGCGTTGGAGATGCCACAGGGCTTCGAGCACCGCGTGGCTCGGTGGAGAGGACGATGACATCATGGCGGAGCTCGGGGACACATCTGGGAGGCGAGGGGACCACGGTAGCTGCGGCAGCAGCGAGCGGTGGCGACGGCTGCGCTCGGGCTCGGGAGGGAGAGAGAGCAGAGGAGGGGAGAAGCATAGGAGAGAGTGAGAGCGGTCCAGGGGGGTGCGTGGCAACGCGGGAGAGATCCAGGGCGAGCATGCAAGCAGGAGGTGGCCGGTGCATGCACGCGCGCGTCAGGCACACGCCCTCCTGCCTACTGGCAGGAGGTTGAAGACGGTGGCGGCTGCGGTGGGCTGGGTCGCACAGTGCTGGGCCAGCACAAGAGCTGGGCCGGTTGGTGGGTGCCAGGTTAGTTCTCTCTCTCTCTCTCTCTCTCTCTCTCTCTCTTTACTTTCTGTTTTAGTTTTCTAATATTCTATAATGGGTTTTGACTTTATTAAAATGCCAGGGCATTTCCAAAAATCTTGAAACTGCTCAATGCCACTGTTTGGAATATAACCAACTGCAAACATTTTAGTTTATGATTATTTGAGCATTTAAAATGTTTTATAACATTAAAATGCCAAATTGCAAATAGAATATGATTTAATTCAATGACCTTCTGTTGTCCTAGAAAAGTGTGCACCATTTTTGTCAGAGGTTCTAGACCAAGGCAAAGACCATGAACATTTTAGAAGGGCATTTCAGGTTCATTGAAAAAGTATTTTGGTAACCCTAGTTGTGTTGGGTGGTGCTGGGGGTTTCTGTCATCCCCATTTCAAGTTTCTGAGAAATTTAAACATGATGCAACACCAGATGCTAGAGCTAAGCACTACCAGAAGCTAGGGATGTGACATGTGGATCCCCAAGGGGCCCATGAGGCAGGTGGCACGCCCTAGGGGCGGCGGGGGGGGGGGGCTGCACCCTCTTTCGCCACTATTTTTTACTAATTCCAAAAATTTGCTCCATGAATTTTCAGGTCATTCCGAGAACTTTTATATCGGCACAAAAATAACACCATGGCAGTTCTACTGAAAACTGCAACAGTCCAGGTTAGTTCCATTCAAATCATGCTAGTTAGAGTCAAAAACAATGGCAAAAGTGTTTGGAAAAGTAGATACGTTGGAGACGTATCAGGCATCCCCTCTTTCTTCTAACAATCATCGGTATTTTAATTGGAGTTATATTTTTATTCGTCACATATTATGAGTTTTGTTTGGAGCGTCTTGTATGATATGAGTCTTTGCTTGTTTTGCTTTATGTTTTAAGTCTTGAATCCTTGTAGGACACACCTTTTTGAGAGAGCCAAAAATTATGTTATGATTGCTCCTATGCTTCACTTAAATTTTAGAGCCATGGAATTGCTCTAGTGCTTCACTTATATCTTTTTGAGCACAGTGTGCTTTGTTATTTTTGAAGAAATGCTCTCATGCTTCAGTTAGATTTATTTGGGAGTTAGTAATTTTTTTAAGAAATTCTCTCTGGCTTCACTTAAATTATTTTGAGAGAAAGAAATATTATGCTCATGTTGTTCACTTATATTTGTTTGAGCTTATCAAAAGCAACATATGAAATTAGTCCCAAAGTGATAGATATCCAAGGAGGATATAATAAAAACTTTCATGAAGATCATTGGACAAAATAAACTTGGTTCTTTATAATGGTTTTGATATATACGGTATGATATGTGAGTCATGTTGATGTGTAATTATGCTTTAGTAAGAATATTGGTGTTAAGGTTTGTGATTTCCTATGCAAGGATGAAAGTCAATAATTATGCAATGAAATTACATCCTAGTTATGGTGCATTATTCGGTGTTAGTTATGCTTAATCGCTTACGAGATTTTTCTTTCTTGGCTGGGCGCTTCTCAATCTTTTTGCTAGCCTTCATTTGCACTAAGTATGATCACTACTTGTGCATCCAAAACCCTTTAAACCAGTTTTTCCATATGAGTCCACTATACCTACCTATATGCGGTATTTCCGTGCCGTTCTCAGCAAATTTGCATGTGCCATCTCTAATTTTCAAAATAAATTTCTCTTTTGTGTGCTCGTACCGCTCGCGAGGCGGTGAGGGGTAGCCGACGTTTTCCATGCTAGATGTGTTATTGTCACGACGAGTGTTTACTCACTTGTCATTGCACGAGAGTACGGCAAAGGTATTAGGGATGCCTTGTCCCTAAATGAAAAGTGAATTTATTTTATGTTGTCAAATAATAAAGTCCTTGGAAAGTGTTGGTATGGAGGGCACCTGTGGATATGGTTAGCCATGGAAAGTGAAAGTATGGTGGAAAAAGGAATAAACTTTATTTTCTGTTTGGGAACCGCCTATGATGTATCCAGCATGGAAAGTGTTGGGAACTCTAAGTCGTTTTCGTTGGTGGGAAAAGTATGCCTCCACAAATGTTTTTATCTCTCAATTTTTGCTATGAGCTCTAGCACCTCTACAAATCCCTACTTTCCTCTGCGAAGGGCCTTTCTTTTACTTTATGCAATTTTTATTTTTACTTGAGTCTCCATCTTCTCTTATAAAGCACCAACTAAGGGGCACTATAATCGTACTTGAGCATTAGGTATAGCTAGTGTTCGAGTGTGTTTCATGAATGGGTCAATGATTGAGCATAATGGGCTAGGATAACTTGCTTTAGCATTGATATTTTGAAAGACATGGTTGATTGTTGATATACTTGAGTGTTAAAGTCTTCATGTCAAAACTAGACTATTCCTTTGAACCATATAAAAGTCCAAATGTCCATTCAACAAAGAAAAGAATATGTGATGAACATGTTAGGCAGCATTCGACATCAAAAATTCCGGTTTTATCATTTACCTACTCGAGGACGAGATGGAATTAAGCTTGGGGATGCTGACACGTCTCCAAAATATCTATAATTTTTGATTGTTCCATGCTGTTATATTATCATTCTTGGATGTTTTACAATCATTTTATATCATTTTTTGGTACTAACCTATTGACATAGTGCCCAGTGCCAGTTGTTGTTTTCTGCATGTTTTTTACATCGCAGAAAATCAATACTAAACGGAGTCCAAACACAACGAAACTTTTTGTGGATTTCTTCTAGACCAAAAGACACAAGGTGGGCCAGAGAAGTACCAGAGGGGTACACAGTAAAAAAAAGTACCAGAGGGGTGCCCCGAGGGGGGCACAACCTACCAAGGAGCGCCTGGGGGCCCAAGCGCGCCCTGGTGGGTTATGCCCACCTTGGTGGCCTCCCGCACCGCCTCTTTGCTCTATAAATACCCCAATATTCCAGAAACCCTAGAGGAGTCGACGAAAATCTATTCTAGCCGCTGCAAGTTCTAGAACCACCAGATCCAATTGAAACACCATCACGGAGGGGTTCATCATGTCCATTGGTGCCTCTCTGATGATGCGTGAGTAGTTCACTGTAGACATATGAGTCCGTAGTTAGTATCTAGATGGCTTCCTCTCTCTCTCTCTCTCTCTTGATTCTCAATACAATGGTCTCTGGGAGATGCATATGATGTAATTCTTTTTGCGGTGTGTTTGTTGGGATCCGATGAACTTTGAGTTTATGATCAGATCTATGTTTTTATCCATGAATGTTATTTGAGTCTTCTTTGATCTCTTGTATGCATGATTGCTTGTAGCCTTGTATTTCTTCTCCGATATTTGGGTTTTGTTTGGCCGACTTGATCTATTTATCTTGCAATGGGAAGAGGTGCTTTGTGATGGGTTCGATCTTACGGTGCTTGATCCCAGTTACAGAAGGTGTATTTCTACATAAATAGATCTTGTCTAAATCATGTCATCGTTCTTATTGCATTCCTCCATTTTTCCATGAACTTTAGTACACTGGATGCATGTGATAACCCAGAAGTGTAGGGGATCGCAACAGCTTTCGAGGGTAGAGTATTCAACCCTAATTTATTGATTCGACACAAGGGGAGCCAAAGAATATTCTTAAGTATTAGCAATTGAGTTGTCAATTCAACCACACCTGGATAACTTAGTATCTGCAGCAAAGTATTTAGTAGCAAAGTGGTATGATAATAAAGGTAACAGTGGCAAAAGTAAAGATAATAGTTTTGTAGTAATTGTAACAGTAGCAACGGAAAAGTAAATAAGCGGAACACAATATGTGAAAGGCTCGTAGGCATTGGATCAGTGATGGATAATTATGTCGGATGCGATTACTCATGTAATAGCTATAACATAGGGTGACACAGAACTAGCTCCAATTCATCAATGTAATGTAGGCATGTATTCCGAATATAGTCATACATGCTTATGGAAAAGAGCTTGCATGGCATCTTTTGTCCTACCCTCCCGTGGCAGCGGGGTCCTAGCGGAAACTAAGGGATATTAAGGCCTCCTTTTGATAGAGAACTAGAACAAAGCATTAGCACATAGTGAATACATGAACTCCTCAAACTATGGTCATCACCGAGAAGTATCCCGATTATTGTCACTCCGGGGTTGTCGGATCATAACACATAATAGGTGACTATAGACTTGCAAGATAGGATCAAGAACACACATATATTCATGAAAACATAATAGGTCCAGATCTGAAATCATGGCAATCGGGCCCTAGTGACAAGCATTAAGCATAGCAAAGTCATAGCAACATCAATCTCAGAAACATAGTGGATACTAGGGATCAAAACCTAACAAAACTAACTTGATTACATGGTAAATCTCATCCAACCCATCACCATCCAGCAAGCCTACGATGGAATTACTCACGCACGGCGGTGAGCATCACAAAATTGGTGATGGAGGATGGTTGATGATGATGACAGCGGCGAATCCCCCTCTTCGGAGCCCCGAACGGACTCCAGATCAGCCCTCCCGAGAGAGATTAGGGCTTGGCGATGGCTCCATACCGTAAAACGCGATGAAACTTTCTCTCTGATTTTTTTCCGCGAAACGGATTATATGGAGTTGGAGTTGAGGTCGGTGCAGCCTCAGGGGGCCCACGAGATAGGGGGGCGTGCCCCGGGGGGGTGGGTGCACCCCCACCCTCGTGGACAGGGTGTGGGCCCCCTGGTCTTGATTCTTTCGCTAGTATTTTTTATATTTTCCAAAACTTATCTCCGTGGATTTTCAGGTCATCCCGAGAACTTTTGTTTTCTACACATAAAACAACATCATGGCAGTTCTGCTGAAAACAGTGTCAGTCCGGGTTAGTTTCATTCAAATCATGCAAGTTAGAGTCCAAAACAAGGGCAAAAGTGTTTGGAAAAGTAGATACGTTGGAGACGTATCAACTCCCCCAAGCTTAAACCTTTGCTTGTCCTCAAGCAATTCAGTTGATAAACTGAAAGTGATAAAGAAAAACATTTACAAACTCTATTTGCTCTTGTTGTTGTAAACATGTAAAGCCAGCATTCAGCAAATATTATGAACTAACCATACTCACAATAACACTCAGGTCTCACAATTACTCATATCAATGGCATAATCAGCTAGCGAGCCATAATAATTAAACTCGGATGACAACACTTTCTCAAAACAATCATAATATGGTATAACAAAATGGTATCTCGCTAGCCCTTTCTGAGACCGCAAAACATAAATGCAGAGCACCTTTAAAGATCAAGGACTGACTAAACATTGTAATTCATGGTAAAAGAGATCCATTCATGTCATACCCAATATATACCAATAATAATGAATGCAAATGACAGCGTGCTCTTCAGCGGGTGCTTTTTAATAAGAGGATGATGACTCAACATAAAAGTAAATAGATAGGCCCTTTGCAGAGGGAAGCAAGGATTTGTGGAGGTGCCAGAGCTCGATTTTAAAATAGAGATTGAATAACATTTTGAGCGGCAGACTTTAACTATCAACGCAACAACTATGAGATGGCGATATCTTCCATACTACATGCATTATAGGCAGTTCCCAAACAGAATGGTAAAAGTTTATACTCCCCCACCATCAACAAGCATCAATCCATGGCTTGCTCGAAACAACGAGTGCCTCCAACTAACAACAACCCCGGGGGAGTTTTGTTTAATTATTTTGATTTGCTTTGATCTTTTTGGATCATGGGACTGGGCATCCCGGTTACCGACCCTTTCTCATGAATGAGGAGCGGAGTCCACTCCTCTTGAGAATAACACACCTAGCATGGAAGATACATGCAGCCCTAGTTGGAACATGAGCTGCTCGAGCATACAAAACAGAATTTCATTTGAAGGTTTGGAGTTTGGCACATACAAATTTACTTGGAACGACAGGTAGATACCGCATATAGGAAGGTATGGTGGACTCATATGGAACAACTTTGGGGTTTAAGGAGTTTGGATGCACAAGCAGTATTCCCGCTTAGTACAGATGAAGGCTAGCAAAAGACTAGGAAACGACCAACTGAGAGAGCGACAACAGTCATGAACATGCATTAAAATTAATTCACACCAAGTACAAGCATGAGTAGGATATAATCCACCATGAATATAAATATCATGAAGGCTATGTTGATTTCTTTCAACTACATGCGTGAACATGTGCCAAGTCGAGTCACTCAATTCATTAAAAGGAGGATACCATCCCATCATACCACATCACAATCATTTTAATAGCATGTTGGCGCGCAAGGTAAACCATTATAACTCATAGATAATCAAGCATGGCACAAGCAACCATAATCTCTAAATGTCATTGCAAATATGTTTACTTCATAATAAGCTGAATCAGGAACGATGAACTCATCATATTTACAAAAACAAGAGAGGTCGAGTTCATACCAGCTTCTCTCATCTCAATCAGTCCATCATATATCGTCATTATTGCCTTTCACTTGCACGACCGAACGATATGTATAATAATAATAGTGCACGTGCATTGGACTAAGCTGGAATCTGCAAGCATTCAACTCAAGAGAGAAGACAAAGTAATATGGGCTCTAAGTTAAATCAACAATCACGCATAAGAGAGCCACTAAACATTTTCAATATGGTCTTCTACTCTCAACCCCCAAAGGAAAGAAAAGAAAATAAAACTATTTACATGGGAAAGCTCCCAACATGCAAGAAGAAGAACGAGAAATCTTTTTGGGTTTTCATTTTAATTTCTACTACAAGCATGGAAATTAAACTAACTAATTCTTTTGGTTTTTCTTAAGGTTTATCAAACACACAAGAAGAATGCTAGAAAAAGAAAATTAAACTAGCATGGATAATGCAATGAAAGAGTATGAACACCGACGACTAGAATAGTGTGTGAACATAAATGTAAAGTCGGTGAGAAATACGTACTCCCCCAAGCTTAGGCTTTTGGCCTAAGTTGGTCTATGGCCAAGGGTAGCCTGGCTGATATCCGTAGTTGTAACTGGGGTCATAATGTGATGCATCAGCAAATGCCTCCTGAGCAGCGGCATGTTGGCGAGCCGCCTCTGCTCCCTCCTCGTGTTCAGCTGCTTCCTCCCTGGTAACAACATATCTTCCTTTTGCCTGGTAATCAAAAAGAAAAGGAGCAGGAAGAGTAACATGGATAGAGCTATGTCTGTTAAAGATTAGTCGATACTCGAGGAATTGTTCATTCCTCCTAAGAAAATGATGTTTGACCATAGCGTCATAATCTTAATAAGAAGGAGGCAACACCATATCCCCCTCTTGTGGGGCTATACCAAGATAATTAGCCACACGGGTCGCATAAATTCCTCCAAATAAATCTCTAGCCCTACCATTGTTATGCAACCTACGTGCAACTATTGCCCCTAAGTTGTAATATTTATTACCTAACACAACACTCTTGAGGACACTAAGATTAGGGACACACATATGACATGCTTCATCTTTACCGTTAATGCATCTACCAATGAAGAGAGCAAAATAATGTATGGCAGGAAAATGAATGCTCCCTATGGTAGCTTGTGCTATATCCCTAGATTCTCCCACAGTAATACTAGCAAGAAAGTCTCTAAATTCAGATTTGTGGGGATCATTAATATTACCCCGCTGCAGAAGTTTGCAAGCAGTTGTAAAATCCTCTAAGTCCATGGTATAAGATGTATCATAGATATCAAACAGGACACTCGAAGAATTACTTGAATATTTATATTTAAACCTTCGCACGAATGAATCAGTCAATTGATAGTACTGAGGACACTTATCTTGTAAGAAGTCCTCCAGATCGGCATTACGCACATATGCGTCAAATTCCTCCTTAAAACCTGCTTTGACCATAACATCATCTGATGGCCACTCACAAGCTCGCACTTCAGCGTCTCTCGGTAGTTCATCGTCTTGCTCATGCATAGCAATCCTGGGTCCTTTCTTTATTGAGGAACCACCTTGGTACAATCTCCTAGACATATTTCTTTTTCTGAAAAATCTCTGAAATTTTACTAACTTCAAAATAAAAGTGAATAAAACTAAACAAGATTGGTAGCAACTACTCCTACAAGTGCCTAGAGCCTATATCATGCATTAGAATTACTTGGGACCTCATAAATTTGACATGCAAGCTCAAGAACAGGGTCACCTATGCAGCAAAAAATTGCAATGAATAAAGCACAAGAACAAAAACTAATTGGACCAACGGAGGAGTCACATACAGAGCAACAATCTCCCAAGGCAGTTTTGTGAATGGAGCTTTGAGCAAGGAGATCGAAAATCGCAGCAAAATGAGCTAGAACTCATGCTTGAGCTGGATGGGGATTTTTTTTGGAAGATGGAGTGTGTGGGTGCTGGCATAAGTGGAGGGGGGCCACCGTGGGCCCACGAGACAGGGGGGCGCGCCCAGGGGGTGTGGGCGCGCCCTCCACCCTCGTGGCCAGGTGCCTGCCCCTCCTGCAGTGTTTTCAGTGCCTAAAATCCTCAAATATTCCATAAAAAATCATACTAAATTTGCTGGGCATTTGGAGCACTTTTATTTTCGGGATATTTTTTATTGCACGGATAATTCAGAAAGCGGACATATAATACTATTTTTGCTTTATTTATTCTAAATAACAGAAAGTAAAAAGAGGGTACAGAAGGTTGTGCCTTCTAGTTTCATCCATCTCATGATCATCAAAATGAATCCACTAACAAGGTTGATCAAGTCTTGTTAACAAGCTCATTCCGAATAACATGGAACCGGAGAAATTTCAAATAACACTAGGTTACGTCAATGGGGATATGGACATCCCCAACAATAAGAATATCATACTTTTTCTTGATAGTAGGAAGAGGAAATTCAAAACCTCCAATAATAATAGTTGGAACTTTTCAAATAGAATTGATGCTATGAACTTGAGATCGTTTCCTTGGAAAGTGTACCATATGCTCATTACCATTAACATGAAAAGTGATATTGCTTTTGTTGTAATCAATAACAGCCCCTGCAGTATTCAAAAAGGGTCTACCAAGGATAATCGACATACTATCATTCTCGGGAATATCAAGAATAACAAAGTCCGTTAAGATAGTGACGTTTGCAACCACAATAGGCACATCCTCACAAATACCGACAGGTATAGCAGTTGATTTATCAGCCATTTGCAAAGATATTTCAGTAGGTGTCAACTTACTCAATTAAAGTCTACGATATAAAGAGAGAGGCATAACACTAACACCGGCTCCAAGATCACATAAAGTAGTTCTAACATAATTTCTTTTAATGGAGCATGGTATAGTTGGTACTCCCGGATCTCCAAGTTTCTTTGCTATTCCACCCTTAAAAGTATAATTATCAAGCATGGTGGAATATTCAGCTTTCGGTATCTTTCTTTTATTTGTAATGATATCCTTCATATACTTAGCATAAGGATTTACTTTAAGATATCAGTTAAGCGCATACATAAGAAGATAGGTCTAATCATTTCGGCAAAGCGCTCAAAATCCTCATCATCCTTTGTCTTGGATGGTTTAGGAGGAAAGGGCATGGGTTTCTGAACCCATGGTTCTCTTTCTCTACCGTGCTTCCTAGCAACAAAATCTCTCTTATCATTACGTTGATTCTTTGATTGTAGGTTATCAAGATCAACAACAGGTTCAGTCTCTACTTCATTATTTGTACTAGGTTGAGCATCAACATGAACATTATCATTAACATTATCTCTAGGTTCATGTTCATCACCTGGTTGTGTTTCAGCATCAGAAACAGAAATATCATTGGGATTCTCAGGTGTGTCTACAACAGGTTCACTAGAAGCATGCAAAGTCCTATCGTTTTTATTTTTCTTCTTTTTGGAAGAACTAGGAGCCTCTAAATTATTTCTCTGAGAATCTTGCTTGATTCTTTTAGGGTGGCCTTCAGGATACAAAGGTTCCTGAGTCATTCTACCAGTTCTAGTAGCCACTCTAACAGCAAAGTCATTTTTATTATTTAATTCATCAAGCAAATCACATTCAGCTTTAAGTACTTGCTTAGCTTGAGTGGCAACCATAGAAGCATATTTGCTAATGAGTTTAAGTTCACTTTTAACTCTAGCCATATAATCACTCAAGCGTCCTATTTCGAAAGCATTATTCTTTAACTCTCTACCAACATAAGCATTAAAACTTTCTTGTCTAGCCATAAAGTCATCAAATTCATCTAGGCATGGGCTATGGAATTTAGTAGAAGGAATTTCAACTTTATCATATATAGAGAGAGAATTTACCTTTACTACCTGTGTCGGGTTATCAAGACAATGTGTTTCTTCAACATGCGGTATATTAAGACCATGTATTTCTTCACTAGGTGGTAAATTCTTAACATCTTCAGCTTTAATGCCTTTTTCTTTCATTGATTTCTTTGCCTCTTGCATATCTTCAGGACTGAGAAATAAAACACCTCTCTTCTTCGGAGTGGGTTTAGGAATAGGCTCAGGAGTTGGCTCAATTGGTTCGGGAATTGCCTCAGGAATTAGCTCAGGAAGAGTCCAATTATTTTCATTATTCAAGATATTATTCAATAGTAATTTAGCTTCGTCGACTGTTCTTTCCCTGAAAACACAACCAGCACAACTATCAAAGTAGTCCTTGGAAGCATCGGTTAGTCCATTATAAAAGATATAAAGTATTTCATTTTTCTTTATAGGATGATCAGGCAAAGCATTAAGTAATCGGAGAAGCCTCCCCCAAGCTTGTGGGAGACTCTCTTCTTTGATTTGCACAAAATTATATATTTCCCGCAAGGCAGCTTGTTTCTTATGGGCAGGGAAATATTTAGCAGAGAAGTAATAAATCATATCCTGGGGACTATGCACACAACCAGGAGCAAGAGAATTAAACCAAGTCTTAGCATCACCCTTTAATGAGAATGGAAATATCTTAAGGATATAATAATAGCGAGACTTCTCATCATTAGTAAACAGGGTGGCTATATCATTCAACTTGGTAAGATGTGCCACAACAGTTTCAGGTTCAAGGCCATAAAAAGGATCAGATTCAATTAAAGTAATTATTTCAGGATCAACAGAGAATTCATAATCCTTATCAGTAACGCAGATAGGTGAAGTAGCAAAAGCAGGGTCGGGTTTCATTCTAGCATTAAGAGATTGCTGCTTCCATTTAGATAATAACTTTTTAAGATCATATCTATCTTTGCAAGCAAAGATAGCTCTAGCAGCTTCCGCATCCATAACATAACCCTCAGGAACAACAGGTAATTCAAAATCAGGGGGAGAACTTTCATCATCACTATCATCAATAATAGCATCTTCAATAATTTCATTCTATCTAACCCTAGCAAGTTGTTCATCAAGAAATTCACCTAATGGCAAAGTAGTATCACAAACAGAAGTAGTTTCATCATAAGTATAGTGCGTATCATAAGTGGCATCATCAATAAGATGCGACATATCAGAATTCAAAGCAGTAGCATGTTTAGGTGTCACAAGCTTACTAATAACAGAAGGAGAATCTAGTGCAGAGCTAGATAGCAGTTCCTTACCTCCCTTCGTAGTTAAGGGCAAAATCTTGGTTCTTTCGTCTTTGAAGTTCCTCATAGTGATCAACAGATATAAATCCAGAGTGACTCAAAGAATAGAGCTATGCTCCCCAGTAACGGCGCCAGAAATTAGTCTTGATAACCCACAAGTGTAGGGGATCACAACAGCTTTCGAGGGTAGAGTATTCAACCCTAATTTATTCATTCGACACAAGGGGAGCCAAAGAATATTCTTAAGTATTAGCAGTTGAGTTGTCAATTCAAACACACCTGGATAACTTAGTATCTGCAGCAAAGTATTTAGTAGCAAAGTGGTATGATAATAAAGGTAAAAGTGGCAAAAGTAAAGATAATAGTTTTATAGTAATTCTAACAGTAGCAACGGAAAAGTAAATAAGCGAAACACAATATGTGAAAAGCTCGTAGGCATTGGATCAGTGATGGATAATTATGTCGGATGCGATTCCTCATGTAATAGCTATAACATAGGGTGACACAGAACTAGCTCCAATTCATCAATGTAATGTAGGCATGTATTCCGAATATAGTCATACATGCTTATGGAAAAGAACTTGCATGACATATTTTGTCCTACCCTCCCATGGCAGCGGGGTCCTAGCGGAAACTGAGGGATATTAAGGCCTCCTTTTAACAGAGAACCGGAACAAAGCATTAGCACATAGTGAATACATGAACTCCTCAAACTATGGTCATCACCGAGAAGTATCCCGATTATTGTCACTTCGGGGTTGTCGGATCATAACACATAATAGGTGACTATAGACTTGCAAGATAGGATCAAGAACACACATGTATTCATGAAAAGATAATAGGTTCAGATCTGAAATCATGGCACTCGGGCCCTAGTGACAAGCGTTAAGCATAGCAAAGTCACAGCAACATCAATCTCAGAACATAGTGGATACTAGGGATCAAACCCTAACAATACTAACTTGATTACATGGTAAATCTCATCCAACCCATCAGCGTCCAGCAAGCCTACGATGGAATTACTCACGCACGGCGGTGAGCATCATGAAATTGGTGATGGAGGATGGTTGATGATGACGACGGCGATAAATCCCCCTCTCCGGAGCCCCAAACGGACTCAAGATTAGCCCTCCCGAGAGAGATTAGGGCTTGGCGGCGGCTCCGTATTGTAAAACGCGATGAAACTTTCTCTTTGATTTTTCTCTCCGCGAAACAAAATATATGGAGTTGGAGTTGAGGTCGGTGGAGCCTCAGGGGGCCCACAAGACAGGGGGGCGCGCCCAGGGTGGGTGGGCGCGCCCCCACCCTCGTGGACAGGGTGTGGGCCCCCTAGTCTTGATTCTTTCACTAGTATTTTTTATATTTTCCAAAACTTATCTCCGTGGATTTTCAGGTCATTCCGAGAACTTTTATTTTCTACAATTAAAACAACATCATGGTAGTTCTGCTGAAAACAGTGTCAGTCCGGGTTAGTTTCATTCAAATCATGCAAGTTAGAGTCCAAAACAAGGGCAAAAGTGCTTGGAAAAGTAGATACGTTGGAGACGTATCAGCATGCCGGATAGCGGTCGACGTGTGGAGTAATAGTAGTATTTGTAGGTAGGACTCGGTCTACTAATCTTGGACGTGATGCCTATATAATGATCATTGCCTGGATATCTTCATGAGTATTTGAAGTTCTATCAATTGCCTGACAGTAATTTTGTATTCCATCATTTGCTATTTTTCTCGAGAGAAGCCACTAGTGAAACCTACGACCCCTGGATCTCTTCTTTAATATATTTGCCTTCGCGATCTATTTTTATTTGCTTTTATTTTCAGATCTAGTAAACCAAAAATACAAAAATACCTTGCTGCAATTTTTAGCAAATTATTTTATCTCACGTTCCCGGGAGATCTATTTATCCAATCTACTACAATTATATCTATATTTTTACCCGCGAGGGATTAACAACCCTTCTCTTATGTCGGGGTGCAAGTATTTGTTCTTTGTATGCAGGAGCTGTTAACGTGGTGTTGCCTGGTTCTCCTACTGGTTCGATAACCTTGGTCTCATCACTAAGGAAATACCTACAGTTATTGTGCTGCATCATGCCTTCCTCTTTGGGGAAATACTGACGTAGTTCAAGCAAACATCAATGTTCTAACTACTAGGGTCATGCTTAAAAGCATTAACATGGCCATCAACTGAAGGTCGGACTTCGAGAGCACAAAGAATACATAAGGAACAACTTGTAGAATAAATCATACCAAATCCTCATGGAGAAGATGGTCAAATTGCTCAATCAAGATACTGCGAATAGATCTTCCAGCTAGATGTGTCAGCCAGAACATCAACCTTGCTAGAACGTACATAATAGATCTTGAAAAGTTTCAACCATGATATCTGGCTAAGATTCAGATCTGGTTCGTGACAGGATATTTCAGACTCAGCTTGTCTAAGAAAAGAAGTTTGCAATACAAATCAATGAGATGGCATTGCGAGATTCTCGTGAAATGAACTATGGCAGTAAGCTCCCAAACATGAGCTGGTTCACAAGACACACATGAACACACCATCCAAGGAATCATGACCACATAGAAGACTTACAACAAAATGTTGCCGAGTTCTGGTTGGGAATCATCATCGGGGGTATCAAAGTCTTGTGCATTACCATGGATTAGCACTTAACTCCTTTTCTAGGAACAAATCAATCAGTGGCTTGGTGTGCTAGGGAATACATATGGAACGAAGGCGGCCAACCTATCAAACAAATGATTACTTTGCACATGCATGACTGACTTGGGATGATTCCAGAGGAAGCAAAACAACTTTGTCAAATTCACGGAGGCAACTTGCATCAAATGCACATGAACTCAGAGGAAGCCACTTCTTTCACCATGACATATACTTCATGGGCTAGCACGAAGTTGATGTTTACGGAAGTTTTCAATACTAGCTTTAATGTCCCACATGAATCATGGAGGAGATAAAATGCCGCTTATGGGCTCAACAAAAAGTCATAGATGGAATTCCATAATTATGTGAACAAGGTGACAGCATTGGTCAGACCCAAGGATATAATGGTGCATGCTCGAGGAGAACCCACGAGTAGAACAACATTACAAAAATCATCGGTTCTGATTTTGATTTGGCAATAACCCATACTCAAACCAAAGCTTGGGTAAGACAGTAGATCCAATAATTAATCACGGAGATCAATAATTGAAGATATCATTGAGGGAGTCCTAGACTCTGGGGTCCTCGAGGAGTCGGCCTATGTGACATGTGCGGAACTGGTGGGCCGTGAAGATACAAGGTAGAAGGGCCTTCCCCGTGTCCGGATAGGACTCTCCCTTTCATGGATGGCAAGTTTAGCATTCAGATCATGTACTTTCCTTTCTCTGTAACTGACTCTATACAATCCTGGATTCTTCCGGTGTCTATATAAACCGGAGGGCTTAGTCCATAGGCGACAACACAATCTTACAGGCTAGACATCTAGGGTTTAGCCACAACTATCTCGAGGTAGATCAACTCTTGTAACCCCTATACTCATCAAAGTCAATCAAGCAGGAAGTAGGGTATTACCTCCATTAAGAGGGCCCAAAGCTGGGTAAACATCGTGCCCCCTGCCTCCTTGTTACTGTCTATCCTTATACACACAGTTCGGGACCCCCTACCCGAGATCTGCCGGTTTTGACACCGACATTGTTGCTTTCATTGAGAGTTTCACTGTGTCATCACCAGAAGGCTCGATGGATCCATCTACCATTCACAACAACACCACCCTGAGGGAGACTTTACTCCCCGGCCAAATCTTCATATTCGGTGGCTTCGCACTGTGTGCCAATTTGACTGGTCATCTGGAGAAGATGTATAGCTATGCCCCTGGTCATCAGATCAGTTTCGAAAACCTAAACTACATCGCTGATATCCGAGGAGACTTGATCTTCCAAGGGTTCACGGCCTCAACCACGACTCGAGTCCCAGATCCGGAGCACCTCATCAAGTCCGAAGATGGGAGTTTAGAACCCGCCGGACTCTCCGCAGCCATAGAGCTCAACACCGAAGATACGGAGGGGGTCGTTTCACCGGCCAGCCCGGAGTCACTCTAGGCTCCCTCTATCTCGATCGAGCCGGACTCACTTCCGTACACCAATTCTGAACTCTCGAGGTCCGTGTTATATGAGCTCGGCTAGGGAATCCCTATCCCGCCCCTCTCCATGAATTCTCGCTTCCCTGTCCAGACCCACTCTTAAATGAGGCTCTAGACTTAATGCGATCTCTCTCCATTACGGAAGGATCGCTGCCAAAGTATGCCCAGCCCGCACTAGGGGCTAAGAGCGGGGAATTTTACATCGCACCCACCACCCACTTCATAGCCACTATCAAGGACTTAATCGGCATGCTCGATTACGCTTCTGAGGACATCGACGACATGGATGACGATGCCAGAGACAAGCAAAGCCAGAACCCGCCGCTTACCGGATGTTGGATGGCTACTTACACATATAATGTGTATATGGTGGACACACCCAAAGAGGATGAAGGCAAAGGTGGGAAGGACCCAATCGAGAATAATTCTCCTATGGCACCACCAAAGCGTCGACATCAGTAGCGCCGCTCTAAACCGCACCGAGAAAAACACAGTAATACCTGTACCGGAGACAACCATACTCCGGATAACGCCAGAGACCAAGAGGACCCTATCGAGCCAACATCCGAGTAGGATGTGTGGGAAGAGGGGCAAGCCAACCCTGACGATCCCATCAGGAACGAGGCCTCGGAGGATGGTGATTATGTACCAATCTTCGAAGAAGACGAGAGCCTCGGCGATGAAGAATTCATCGTGCTAGAGGAACCCTTTGAACAAGAGTGCTTTAAGCGTCGTCTAATAGCCACTGCAAGAAGCTTGAAAAAGAAGCAGCAACAGCTTCAAGCTTTTCAGGATCTGCTAAATGACAGATGGACTGATGTCCTGGCAGCTGAGGAATACGGCCTCGAACGCCCAACCAAGAGTTACCTGAAGCACAAGCTGGTACCCCAATTTGACGATGAGGCCCCAGAGCCAATACCGCCCACGCGTAATGCTGTTGACGGACCTGACCGACCACCACATGGCTGAGACAGAGCGGCAACTCAAGCCGAACATCCGCCTGCACCACCCCGTCGTAAAGGTAGAGAGACAGTAGCTGAAGGATACACTTACGACCTACGACATGATCTAGATAATCCCGGTTAGACTAGATCAATATATGGATCAAGGGGCCGAGCCCCAGCGTGAGAAGACAGCCATCAAGCTTGGCGCGGCAAGCATAACTTCACCCGGGCTGAAAACCGCATACAGACTCCATCCGAACTGCGTCGTGACATGCCCAATATATAGGCGCCTCGCACCCCCTATGCTTCACTAATGAGGTGATGGAGCACCAGTTCCCAAAAGGGTTTAAACCTGTGAACATCGAATCATACGATGGAACGACAGATCCTGCATTGTGGATTGAAGATTTCCTTCTCCACATTCACATGGCTCAGGGTGACGATCAACATGCCATCAAATACCTCCCTCTCAAGCTTAAGGGACCAGCTCGGCACTGGTTAAACAACGTCCCAAAAAACTCTATTGGGAGCTGGAAAGACCTGGAGGATGCCTTTAGAGACAACTTCCAGGGCACCTATATCCGACCTCCCGACGTCGATGACCTTAGTCACATAGTCCAGTAGCCCGGAGAGTCAGCCAGAAAATTCTGGACCCGGTTGCTAGTCAAAAAGAACCAAATTGTCGATTGTCCGGACGCCGAGGCTCTAGCAGCCTTCAAACACAACATCCGCGACGAATGGCTTGCCCGACACCTCGGCGAAGAAAAACCGAAGTCTATGGCAGCCCGCACATCACTCATGACCCACTTTTGCGCGGGCGAAGATAGTTGGCTTGCTCGTAGCACCAATAGTACCAGTGATCCTGGCACTTCTGAAGCAAAAGAACAGAAACGGCAGGCCCCGACGCAACAAAAACAAGCGTCGAAGCAACACTGACAATACCGAAGACACTTCAGTCAACGCCGGATTCAGTGGCTCCAAGCCCGGTCAGAGGAAGAGACCATTCAAAATAAACAAAGACGGTTCATCTAGCCTGGACCGAATACTCGATTGACCTTGCCAGATTCATGGCACCCCTGACAAGCCTGCCAACCATACCAACAGAAGCTGTTGGGTCTTTAAGCAGACCGGCAAGTTAAACACCGAGCACACGGGGAAAGAGTCTCCCAGCAAGGATGATGATGAGGAGCCTCGCCCACCAAACATAAGGGGACAGAAGAAATTCCCCCCGAAGTCAAGACGGTGAACATGATATACGCTACTCACATCCCCAAAAGGGAGCGCAAGCGCGCGTTAAGGGACGTCGATGCAATAGAGCCAGTCACCCCAAAATTCAACCCATGGTCGGCATGCCCGATCAGCTTTGATCATAGGGACCATCTGACAAGTATTCGTCATGGAGGTTCAGCCGCATTGGTCCTCAACCCAATTATCGATAGATTCCAACTCACTAGAGTCCTCATGGACGGCGGCAGCAGTCTTAATCTGCTCTATCAGGACACAGTCCGGAAAAATGGGTATTGACTCGTCAAGAATCAAACCCACCAAAACTACCTTTAAAGGAGTAATACCTGGTGTAGAAGCCCGCTGCATGGGCTCAATCACATCGGAGGTCGTATTTGTTTGCCAGACAACTTCCGAAGCAAAGACTTGATCTTCGACATCGTCCCTTTCTGTAGTGGCTATCACACACTTCTCGGACGAACTATGTTTGCCCGCTTCAATGCGGTCCCGCATTATCCTTATCTAAAACTCAAAGTGCCATTACCATGCTGTGTTATAACAGTCCATGGAAACATGGATCGCTCCATCCGTACTGAGGAACACACCGCGGCCCTCGCAGCGGAAGTGCAAGTCGGCCTTATCAATCTGAACTCCACATCGGCAGTCAAGCGACCAGACCCTATAAGGCGAGTCCGGACTGCCCCACAGAATGATAGTCCATCTCGTTAGGAGCTCGATTAGCAATCCGGCCTCTATCTTCACCCCAACCAAACAGTGGCGTATGTACCGCATGCTCATAATTATGCACTAAAAATACCATGGGCGGCGACAGAGGCATATCAAGGATAAAGTCCACAAATACGGCTCAATCGTACCTGGACCCCCATCTATCTTATTTAACTTGATTTTTTTCTTCAGGTTCTTTACAACCCATATCACCCTTTTTATGGTGTCTAGGGCCCTTTTCCCAGCGCCTTATGAAAGCTTTTCCATTAATCCTCTCAAAGGATTGCACACCAAGGCGAAAAGCAACACAGCTGTACGGCGGAGTACTTAAAGGATCCTTCAAGATCACCTCCCCCTTGTTATTAAATACCTGTACACAGCTTTCCCCTTCGCTCGACATATAAAATAGACTCGATGCTTATAGCATCATCTGTACAAATACATTTTGACGTATCAATCAAACTATAATGGAAACCGTTTTTGGCCCAAATTATTTGGTACTGGCCTATTCCCTATTCGGTATTTCTTTCTTTATCATGTGATTGTCATGTACACCTTGGCTTGACCTAAATCGCCAGAGATCCATTCAGCCGCATACATTTATTAAATTTACCATAAGTCCGAACACTTTCACAAGTGCAATTCGGCGTCCCGAATCTAGCATTATATGCATCAGCTTCGAATCATGTCTTGGGTCGATAGTTGGGTTGTCCGGCTCCTGTGGTTACTACCTTACATTCCGATTGTTCAGCTAAGGAAGTAAAGGGAGAACTACTGCAATTGTGTTTCTGGTTGGCCGGATAAACACCTCAGTAGAGAAAGCCGAAAACTGACTGTCATTATGCGGCGAGAGCTGGTCAGCTATTCAGTGACTCAGTACGAATCTCTTGTGATATTTTCCGTGTCACACGCATGACCGGTTTTTACCTGGCCAAGTGTCTACAGCACCCGAGTTCGGATAGTTGAACAATACTGGGGGCTGCGCCTACAATCTTATTGTCAAACTCCTATGGCTAAGTGAGAGTGATAAAGCCGCATAATCTGATTGCCTGGTTCGCCGTGCTAGCACCTCCTTCAAGGACCAAATCGTTGGGTTAAGTGTGCTTTTGTGCTATTCCGAACACCCCCGTCGTATCTACGCAAGGGACTGAAGCCGATGACTGGCCAACTCTCAGATTTAATAAACAGCCGCAACAGAGGATAAATAATTTCAGAAGAAACAAGACTTAAATTATATGAAATGCTTTGTTTTGATTACAAAGTTGGGGCATCATAGATACATTCATTCAAACATGATATCCTTCGAACACAGGCCCTCTATAATGCGGGATCCTTCAAGGACGTCGTTGAAATACTTCTGCAGCGTACGATGCTCCTTGCCTGCGGGCGGTCCCTCAGTTGCAAGACTGGTGGCATTCATCTTCGCCCACTGTACCTTGACACGGACGAAGGCCATCCGGGCACCTTCGATGCAGACCGATCACTTTATAGCATCTAACCGTGCGCAGGCATTGACCAACCGCTTCACAAGCCCAAAGTAGCTATTAGGTATTGGTTCGGCTGGCCAGAGACGGACTATGACATCCTTCATGGCCAATTCGGCCATCCTATGTAGCTCGGTCAGCTATTTAAGCTGATCGCTGAGGGGCAAGGGCTGCTCTGGCTCACTGTATTGTGACCAGAACAGTTTCTCTGCTAAGCCCCCCTCTTCGTCTTGGAAGAAATCCGCAACATCTGCAACACTTCAGGGCAGATCCGCAGACGCTCTTGGATAACTCCAAATGCGTGTCAGACAGTTATACTTCCTCCTTACGTATTTGCTCCGCATATTAAAAGTCTTACCAGCCACGATCTTCTTGGCTTCGCGGATCTCCTGATTGGCACCTTGGGCTTCAACCCAGGCCTCCTTCACACTTTGGAGCACCGCAACAAGCTCGAATTCTTGATCCGACACCTTGCACTCCAAAGTCTCAGACTTTCTTATAGCATCTGTGAGTTCTTCTTGGACTTCATGCAACCTTGCCTCATGCTTTTGGCGGGCGGTTCGTTCATCGTCCGCCTCCTTGGCTTCGGCCAGCGCAGTCTTGAGGGCTTTGACCTCAGATGTGTCAACTATGCGCATGAACATAAAGCTCAGTGAGATAACAAAATTGGAATTCATATCAGTTCATATCAGCTTCGGCATAACATACCTTAGACTTCAGCCTCCACTTTAGCTCGGAGACTTCGGCCGCATGCGAAGCTGTTGCCAGCTTCACAACCTGCTCATCTAGAGTAGATATATATGTTAGCACCGGTGGAACATTATTCGATCCTCTGTTCGGCCTTTCTTCATGAAACACCGAACAGAGTCTCAGGGGATACTATCTATATACATGTATTCCTTTTGTAAATAATCAAGAATATATTACTTCACATACCTCAAAGCCTGTTAGAAAGGTGGTGTAGGCTTGGTTCAATCCACTTTTAGCAGACCGAACCTTTTCAACCACCGTACCCATAAGGGTACGGTGCTCCACCACAATGGAAGCACTTTGAAGCACTTCCATCAGAGTGTCCGGCGCCTCTGAATTGATAGAGGACGCCTGTGGAGACGGCATGCCCCCTTCTCTTGAAGAAGGCTGATGGTCCGATTCCGGAGCCGTATGGGTCTCCAGAATAATATTCGGTTGGGGGCCAAATTGAGCGTTGCCCCCATTGCCGGTCTCCATGGGGGTTGATTTCCCCCTCTCTTCGGCAACAGAGGTATTACCCTCCGTCGCCACCTTCACAGCCTCCCGAGAAAACACTTATGTGTTATCCTGGGCAGTGGGTGGAGAGATTTGTGGAGGCGACTCGCTCTCCATCGCATTCGTCCCTAGTGATTTCCCAGATGACGATGATCGTTGGGGGAAATCGCAAGCCGGGCTATAATGCGCACTTCAGTATGATAAAATAATAAGATATAAAATTGGATATGTATATGGTGTCTTCGGATACTTACGATTCAGACGAAGGCTTCGGCCTGGGGCGCCGCTTTGGGGTGGTGTCGGCATCCGCTTCGGAATCAGCCAAAAACGAGGGTTTTCCCTTCTTGGCCACCTTCGCCTCTTGATCCGTGGAAGCCTCCCTTTTCTTCTCCCCCCTTGGGGGAGAGTTACTCTCTTCCTTCTCTACGTATTCGTCATGGGAGGAGGAGGCTTCGGAATCTTTGGACATGGCGTCTGAAGTACCTTTACGATGGAGGCGACCTCTGGTCTCCTTGCCCTTCTTCTTGGCCTTCTTCTCCAGCGCCTGATACAACACCAGAACCATCATCTTAGCCAGCAAGGGAGTGGCCTGGTCGTCGAGCAGCGGAGCCGGACATTTGATCTACTCCGCCTTCTTTGTCCAGCCCTGTGGGAATCAGAAAGTTCAGCTTGCCCCTTGTATTTGCAAATAAAAGTTATCATAAATACTTACGGGAGTGGCCGGACGTGCGCAGTCATAGGCGCGGTCTTCGGTTTTCTCTGGCCACGACTTTTGGGTCTTAAAGAGCAGTTTCCATATGATTTCGTGCATTGTGCCGAAGAACCAATGCAGAGTCCGAGGACCGGCCTGGTCGAATTCCCACATATATTGAGTCCGGCATTGACAAGGGAGAATCCGGCGAAAAAGCATCACCTGAATCACGCTAGCGAGGCTACTGTTCTTGTTTATCACACCCTTGACACGGCTATCCAGCGCCGTCACCTTGTCAGGCGACTCCTAGTCTAGGCCCTTATTGAGCCAGGATGTAAGTCACATTGGGGGCCCAGACTTGAACTAGGGAGCGGCAGCCCATGTGGCGTCGCGGGGTTCCGTGATATAGAACCACCCCTACTGCCATCCTTTGATGCTCTCCATGAAGGTCCCCTTCGGCCAGTTGACATTGGGGAGTTTACTCACCATGGTGCCGCCGCACTCCGCGTGTTGGCCCTCGACCACCTTTGGCTTCACATTGAAGACCTTGAGCCATAGGTTGAAGTGGGGAGGGACGTGAAGGAATGCCTCGCACACGATGATAAACGAGAAAAGATTGAGGAAAGAATTTGGGGCTAGATCATGAAAATCTAGCCCATAGTAGAACATGAGACCGCGGATAGAAGGATGAAGGGGAAACCCTAGTCCGTGAAGGACATGGGGGATGAACACTACCATTTCGTTAGGCTCCGGAGTGGGAATGATCTGGTTTTTGGCAGGAAGCCGGTGGACTATGTCTGTGGCTAGATACCCAGCTTCTCGGAGCTCTGTGATGTTCTCCTCTATAACAGAGGAGGCCATCCACTTTCCCTGTGCTTCAGATCCGGACATGGCTAGGAGTGCTTGGTGGTGAAGGAAAGGACTGAGACTTGGGCGCTGGAGCTCGAACGGTGGATAGGTAGAGGAGGGAGAAGGCATGGGGTAAAAAGATGGGTCCTTAACTTCTTATAAAGGCAGTGGATGTCAAGAGCCCCCTCGTAAGCCTTAAATCTCGCCTATTCCCAAGGGGATGTGTGAATGGCGCAGTTGGATTACCCAAACCCCTGTTTATGAAAATCCCGTGATAAGGGGACACGATCTCTGCTTTGAAAAGACGTGTCAATGGTCGTGCCTCGAAATACGGAACGGGGCTGTGAAACAGTTCAGAATTCTAACGAGGCCAGGACATAATGCCTCGCCGAAAAAATCGCCTATGGACGTGGCTTATTTCATTTCGAATATTTTTTCCCTTACAGCCTAAGGTTGTAATTGTTTAAAGCTGGATACAACTGTTTTGCATGGAGGACTGCATTGAAGTATTCGGAGAAGGAACCTGCCTTGCAATGCCTAAAACGATCTGCGCACCGAACACATCGTCATTGAAGCCTGGTTCAGGGGGCTACTGAGGGAGTCATAGACTCTGGGGTCCTCGAGGAGTCAGCCTATGTGACATGAGCCATACTGGTGAGTTGCGAAGATACAAGGTAGAAGGGCCTCCCTCGTGTCCGGAGAGGACTCTCCCTTGCGTGGATGGCAAGTTTAGCGCTCGGATCATGTACTTTCCTTTCTCTGTAACCGACTCTGTTCAATCCTAGATTCCTCCAGTGTCTATATAAACCGGAGGGCTTAGTCCATAGGCGACAACACAATCTTACAGGATAGACATCTAGGGTTTAGCCACAACGATCTCGAGGTAGATCAACTCTTGTAACCCCTATACCCGTCAAAGTCAATCAAGCAGGAAGTAGGGTATTACCTCCATTAAGAGGGCCCGAACCTGGGTAAACATTGTGTCCCCTGCCTCCTTGTTACCGTCGATCCTTATATGCACAGTTCGGGACCCCCTACCCAAGATCTGCCAGTTTTGACACTGACAATCATCTTTCTTCAGCACACACACAAACACAAAGATATCCCTTTGGAACAAACTATGTTAGACATGACTTTATCTTCCAACTCTCCAAGTTGTTGTTTAGTTTAACCAACTAGTTCAGGGGTATCAGACACAGACCCTTGGAGAAGGGGCAGTCTATAGGAAAACTGACTTGATCATGAACTCAGCATAACGACCAAGGAACAACTTGGTGATACTTCCAAGAAGATATTCAGAAAATCATCAACCACCATATGTTATTAAGCTTGTCGGCGTTCTGGGAACGGGGGTACCCAGACTTGCCTGCCTGTGGCCTGCGGCGTGGCTCAGGGAGTGGCCCAGTACGGCCCATCTTCATCAACACATACTCAAGACCCTCGCGAGGGGCCAAGCCTCGCGGGGCGGACGATAGGAGGCTTCCTCGGGCACAAACTCGTCAGGCTGGCTCGTGAGGAGGCGGAGAGATCAAGGCGGGGTACCTTACGAGGCGTCGTCTACCCTGTGGGTGGCTAGTCCTATTTATAGGCGAAGGCCCTGGGCCTCTTCCCAAATATTGAGCGGGAAGGGCGCCAACAATTGGCCATTTTGAAGGGGAACATCTAGTACACTTATCCTGACTAAAGTTGGTCCTCGCCTGTCAAAGGCTCTGGTGGTGACGCCGACTTGGGCTCCACCGTGACCTCCATCCCGCCGTTGGACTGGTCTTGGTCTTGTTGCACCGAAATGGATGCCTTTGCTTGATGCTCTCACCTGCGCTTGCTCCCCTTGCACCAAAGAGGAAAGAAGGACACTGCGCGGGCTGGCGCCCGGCTGGCGCCCTTGGTCGTCATGGCTTGCGTCATGGGCACCTCCCGTGGTACCCCGCCTTGAACTCTCCGCCTCCTCGTGAGGCAGCCTGACGAGGCCGTGCCTGAGGAAGCTCCTTGTCGTCCGCCCCGCGAGGCTTGGCCCCTCGCGAGGGTCTTGAGCTTGTGTTGATGAAGATGGGCCGTGTTGGGCCCCCTTTGAGCCACGCTGCAGGCCGCAGGCAGGCAAGTCTGGGGACCCCCGTTCCCAGAACGCCGATAGTAGCCCCCGGGCCTAAGGCGCGCCCGGACTTGGCCGAGCAGAGAGGCGAAAGGGCAAGTGCGAAGCGTCGCGGGCCCTAAGAGCCCGCAGCCTTGGGCACCGCGTGGCGGTTGATTGGACGTGGGCGCCTCCAATTCCCCATGACGCCTCGGCAACTGCACGGATTTGACAAGTCCCTGCACGCGAAACGAGTCATGATTACCTTCGGTCATGGAGGCTGACGGTTGGCCTCCCTTGGCTATAAGTACGGAACGACGCGAGCCATTCTAGTCAATCTTCCTCTGCTATTCCTCCTCTTCTTCATCTTCGCCATCGCTCCGTCTCACGTTGATGGCGCCCATCCACCGGTTCTCCACAGGAGAGAAGGGAAAGGCCCCCCGAGAGGGTCCTGACCCGCTTCCGCCGAAGAAGCGGTTGGTCCTCTGCCGCCGAGATGAAGGCGTGAGGCAGGAGGTGTCGAGGCCTTGGGGCGAGCGACCTCCGCCAGGGTTCCCGCTGCCTTTGTACGCCCACCATGGGGGCCCTGCAGGAGCTGGTGTCGAGCGCCATGGACGACGCCGCCGTCGGTGCCGGCGAGTCACGGCGGTGCGCGTTGTCCCTCCTGGAGTCCACGCCGAGGGCTCCTCCCGAGAGTTTGTGCTCCACGCCGCCATGCCTCCTCTATCTTGGATTCGCCTTCCTCCTTCCTTCGCCTTCGAGATTCTGTCGAGGGGGCCTTTCTGGCTTTGGCTGCAGCATGCCGATTGCCAGACTCCTGCGACCGATGCGGATGTCGAGGTCGTCGCTCCAGGTAAGGTCTTCATGACCCGGGGCTGGGGCGAGATCGCCCAGGTTTGCAGGGCGAGGGGCGCCCTCGTGATCCACCTAGAGTTCGATGGCGCCTCCGTGATGCTCTTCAAGGCCTTCGACAAAGAAGGGCGCCGGCTGGAGTGCTGTCCCAGAGGCAGCGGCAGAAACTCTGGAGCGGCTGGGGCCAGGCCTGCCGCCGCACGCTCTTCCAGCAGCTCTTCAAGCGGCGGGGATGCCAGAGGATCCGGTGACTCCGCCGAGCTCTTCGCAACTCCGGAGACAAGCGATGATAACTACAAGCCCCCGAGCCTGCGCCGATCTCGGAGCAGGACAGGCCCGTTAGGCCGCCGCCGTCTCTGATCTGGATGAGCCTGGCGCCGAGCCTCACACGGCCCACTGTTGATGATGGCACCCGCCGCCGTGGTTCCTGTAGTTAGGACTCCTTAGGGTACGTGTCTTTTGTCCTTGCGAGGAGCCAAGAACACACCCCGTGGGGGCTTGTAAGGTGTCTATAGCTCCCTTTGTCAATATGATCCTCATTATGAAGCAGTGCGAAATGGTTATTCCGTCTTAGCTTAGTTTCTTCCTGTCGGACCTCGTGAGGGCTTGGTGCTTTGCGCCGACAGGTCCCAGTCCCAAGGCGGCTTCAGCCGTCGCTGGTATGCCAGGTCGTGATGCCGTGGTCAAGGCTAGGAGGTGAGCGGCCCGAGGCCTGGTAAGAGCCCCTGAGTCGCGATGCTCAGGAGGTCCCCCTTGGCGCTCAAGCAGCCATCATTTGGTGAGAAAGGAGAGCGATGTTGATAAGACGGAATTGTATTAAGTGCGGGGACGGTGCTGCGATAGCTAGTGTTCCTGGAGAGTGACTTATCTCGAGGGCCAGGAACGTTTCCTGGCGCGGCGCTAGGTCCGTGCCTTGGCCGTCGGAGGGTTGCTTGGCGAGGTCATCACCTACTTCTCTCCTCTCGCCCTCGCTCCCCTTTCTGCTCTACGTCCTCGGGTCCCGGCCCTCGAGCGAGTCTCAGCCGTCGCTGGTATGCCAGGTCGCGATGCCATGGACATGGCCAGAGGGTGAGGCTGGAGAACCAGTAGGATCCCTGAGTCGCGATGCTCAGGTACCCCCCCCCTTTAACGTGCAAGCGGTTTGCGTGGATGAGGGTGAAGAAGACACTGTGAGGGCCTTGCATGATGATGCTCCTGGGGGAACCCTGCAGGCTCATCACAGAAGAAACAAGAGTTCATCGCAACAAACGACGGTTAGCCGTTAGTTGCCTTGGAGAGGCGGCGAGGCACGAAAGGCCTGGCGAGGTGTGCTGGTTCACCCGTGATCCCGCTCGGGACTCACGGGGCCCCACCCCAAGGCGGGTTGCGCCCGGCGCTGGGCCTTATCTTGAAGTGTGTTCCTGCAAATTTGGTTAGATGCCGATGCTCTACGTCCTCGGGTCCCGGCTCTCGGGCTGGTCTCAGCGGTCGCTGGTATGCCGGGGCGCGATGCCGTGGGCAGACCAGAGGGTGAGGACCGGAGATCTGGTAAGAGCCCTGAGTCGTGATGCTCAGGCACCCCCCTTTAACGCGCAAGCTTGCGACATCCAGGAAGGAAAAAGGTACCATGAACATGCACCAAACAACAAGCATGACGGGTCAAAAACATGGCCCTAAGATAAATGCAAGAGGGGTACATGCCATTGGGTCTGACCCGAGCGGCTTAGGGATAATGCAGCCCGAGGGGCGCCCCCAGCAGAGTGAGCTAAGAACATGAAATAAAAGAGATACACGCCACAGGGACAGACCCACGCGGCTTGGGAATAATGCAGCCCCGAGGGCGCTCCTAGCTGGAAATGAAACTAGAAAGATGTCACCTGATGACGCTGAAGACGAAGGGGTGTTGATGCAGCAGACTCGGTGGGCTGCGGGAGCAGGTCCTCACGAGCCCCCAGGCCCTGGGGCCTCGGGAGGCTCCGGAGGCGCTGGTGGCTCCTCGCGGACCGTCTCCATCTCCACCAGGGCTGCGGAACGCCCGTCCTCTTGAGCCTCCAGGATGGCCCTCATGAGGCGCTGGTATGCAGCAGCCGCGTTTGGCGAGCCGTAAGGCATGCGAACGTAGCTGTGGGGCGGGCCCTCACAGAGTCCCACTCACGAAGGCCAGAGGCGCTCCTGAGACGCAGCTTGCTTGAGCCCTGGTATGTCGATGCAGACGCGCAGCCCACCATCCTCGCCTGGATGGGGGGCCACAGCGGGTAAGCGGCGGCTGCCTCTCATGACCCTTGACTCCTGTAGCTCCTGAGTGGCCTTGCTGACGAACTCCTGAGGGTTTGGCCCTCCTTGCCTTGCTCCTTCTTGATGGAAACGTGCTTCGAAGCACGCCTCCACGTGGTGCCCAAGCGCCTCCCTCGTGACCTTGGCGAGGTCGACGGCCCTCCAGGGGAGAGCCCCCGAGGCCTGCCTGAGGAAGGCGTCGGGCGCACTTCCCTATGCGATGGAAGGAGGTTCCCCCTGAGCAGGCGCGGGCCCAGAGGGACCTGCCTCCTGAGGGGCCAGGCCGATCGATGTCTTCTTCTTCTTGGAGGCGGACTCGGGAAGCCTCCTGCTTCCGCGATCCGGGTCTTCCAGTGATGCGGCCTGAAAGGCTCTCTCCATGGAGCAAACTGCGTCTCTCTCTTCGCAGGGCACTGTGATGACTCCGCCACTTCCTGGCATCTTGAGGACGTTGTAGCCGTGGTGGGTTACGGCCATGAACTTGGCCAGCGCTGGGTATCCGAGGATGGCGTTGTACGGCATGCGAATGTGGGCGACGTCAAAGTCAATGAGCTCAGTGCGGTAGTTGTCGCGTGCCCCGAAGGTGACAGGGAGGCGGACCTGCCCAATCGGGACCGTGGAGCCGTCGGTGAATCCGGAGAAAGGCTTGGTTGGCTGAAGCTGACTGTAGGGTACTTGGAGATTGTTGAATGTTTCCACGGACAGGACATTGAGCCCTGCCCCGCCATCGATGAGGGTCCTGGTGACTAGCACGTTGCTGATGATTGGGGAACAAAGCATTAGGAGGACTCCGGCCGTGGCCGCGCACTTGAGCTGATCCGCTGAGCTGAACGTGATGGCACACGGCGACCACCTGAGAGGGCGCGTGGCGTCGAGCTTGGGGAGGACTACATTCATTTCGTGGGGGAACTGCTTGAAGATGCACTGAGAGGCTGGGTCTTGGGCTCCGCCTAGGATCCAGGCGATCGCACGTGGTTCCTGGAAGCCCCCAGCCCCTTCGTCCTGATGACGGTCCTCATTTCTCCTTGGCTGCGGCGGTAGCGAAGGGAGGCCTGCGTTACCTTGCGGGCGATCCTCACGAGGCTGATCTCTCCAGCCTCCCTCGTGAAGCGGGTCCTTCCAGCGATCCTCGCAAGGTTGGTCGCGCCACCCTTGACGTGGGCTGCGGTCGTCCCAGCGTCCTGCATTCCTTCCTCCTCCTCGGCCGTAGCCCCGGTCGCTGCGGTCGGGACCCCGTCCAGTCCGTCCTTCACGCACGGCCCGGAGCTCTTGGCATTCATTGGTGTTATGGGTGTGGAGGTCGTGGTACATGCAGTACCGACTGCCCTTGGAGGATTCGGGCTGATCTCTGCCCCGCTTGGTGTCTGGTTGTGCCGCGAGCACGGCAGCCCCCTTGCGCTTCACGTCCTTGGACTTGGGCTTCTTCTCTTCAGGGTCTGCGGCACGCAACTCGAGGAGGGAGAGACGCCCTTCCTCAGCCCTGGCGCACTTGGTCGCCAGGTTGAACAGCTCCAAGGAAGTGCACAGATCTTCATGCATTGCGAGCTCCTCCTTCATTTTGACGTCACGCACGCCGTCAGAGAAGGCTGAGATGATGGCCTCCTCGGTCACCTTGGGAATCTTGAGGCGCGCGTTGTTGAAGCGCTGGATGCACTTCTGTAGGGTTTCCCTTGGTTGCTACTTGATGCGGCGCATGTCGCTCACGGCGGGTGGCCGGTCACGAGTACCCTGGAAGTTGGCGATGAAGCGGGTGCACATCTCGTCCCAGGAGGAGATCGTGCCTGTGGGCCAGGTTCAGAAGCCAGGTGCGGGCCCCGTCCTTGAGAGCCATGGGAAACCAGTTCGCCATGACCTTCTCGTCTTCGTTTGCAGCCTCGATGCCCAGCTCGTAGAGCTGGAGGAACTCTGCAGGGTCTGCTGTGCCGTCGTAGCGAGGAGGCAGGTCTGGCTTGAACTTGCCGGGCCACGCGACTGTGCGTAGCTCGGTGGTGAAGGCACGGCAGCCCGCTGTGGCCACAGGAGGCCTTGGAGGACGAAGGGCTCGGTCCTGCGGGTCCCTGTGCGCCGCAGCTGGGTGCAATGCGGGGTCTTGACATGCTAGAGCAGGAGCGTGGTCGGGACGAGCTGGAGCAGGGAGCGCTCGGGCAGCTTCTCGAGGGCGATGGACCTCTTGGCAGCTCTGCTCCTACCGCGATGGTTCCTGACGGGGCGGGTTCCGCCCAGGGGCCGCGCGCCTTGGAGCCAGGGTGCCTTCTTGAGGGGGAGGCGGCTGAGGCGCCCCAGGAGCTTCATTGCCCGCGCATGGCGGGGCGCGGTGCAGCGAGAAAGATGGCGCGGGGGAGCCCCCAGCGGCGCGGACGAGTTCGGCGACTTGGTCGAGCCATTCTTCGTAGATGTCGTCGACTGGGCAGTAGCGCAGCAGCTCGTTTGCCGCGATGAGCGCAGCTCGAGCCTCCATGGCCGCACGGGGCGCACGAGATGAAGAACCAGCAGGGGTGAGCGAGGGCGTGGCGGTGCGGCCGTCTCGCCTCATGGACGGGTGCTGGGACTATGCTCGCTGCTCGTTCCCCGCCGGGACGGTGGCGGCGTTGACGGCAGGCGACGGGGAACGACGAGGGCGCCCGCCGACGGGAGCCGTCTGGGCGACGCGGGAAGCGAGGGCGGCTCGGTGCTCGGCGCGAACCCGGCGTGCGTCAGACATGATCGCGACGGTCGGAGAAGAACAGGGCGACGGAAGATGAATTCCGGAGCACCCCTACCTAGCGCGCCAAATGTCGGATTTAGGGTTCCGGCAGACCCTTGAGGTTCGAACACTGGGGTGCGCGCGGAGGTTTCGCCTTCTACCTACCTGTTCCTCGGCCGTATCGCTAGGATCTAAACTACGAGAAGAACAACACAAGAGACACAGGGTTTATACTGGTTCAGGCCACCATTGTGGTGTAATACCCTACTCCAGTGTGTGGCGTGGTGGATTGCCTCTTGGGCTGATGATGAACAATACAAGGAAGAATAGCCTCGCGAGGGTCTGTTCTTGTGGTGGTGTTGTCCCTTTGGAGGGGTTGATTCTAGATGCCTATCTTATCTCCAGATTCCTATCCAGATATCTATCCAGATATCTCTACCCTGTGGGTGGCCAGTCCTATTTATAGGCGAAGGCCCTGGGCCTCTTCCCAAATATTGAGCGGGAAGGGTGCCAACAATTGGCCATTTTGAAGGGGAACATCTAGTACACTTATCCTGACTAAAGTTGGTCCTCGCTTGTCAAAGGCTCTGGTGGTGACGCCGACTTGGGCTCCACGGTGACCTCCATCCCGCCGTTGGACTGGTCTTGGTCTTGTTGCACCAAAATGGATGCCTTTGCTTGATGCTCTCGCCTGCGCTTGCTCCCCTTGCACCAAAGAGGAAAGAAGGACACTGCGCGGGCTGGTGCCCTTGGTTGTCATGGCTTGCGTCATGGGCACCTCGCGAGGTACCCCGCCTTGAACTCTCCACCTCCTCGTGAGCCAGCCTGATGAGGCCGTGCCCGAGGAAGCTCCTTGTCGTCCTCCCCGCGAGGCTTGGCCCCTCGCGAGGGTCTTGAGCTTGTGTTGATGAAGATGGGCCGTGATGGGCCCCCTTTGAGCCACGCTGCAGGCCGCAGGCAGGCAAGTCTGGGGACCCCCGTTCCCAAAACGCCGACACTAGTGAAGAAGGCCGAGTGCCTGAAGAGCTCGCCGCCCCGTGACACTCTCACGTAATAATGAGTGGGGCTGTACACGCCCCAGAGTCTTCGGAGAGCCACCCTCGGTCCTCGGGGGCTCCCGCCCACGCCGAGTGGTAGCACTTAGCTCCGCGCTGGTGAGAAGATGTCAAAGACTATACTAGGTGCCGGACGCGGCCTTTCTGCTTTTTTTGCCTTTCCTTTGGTTGTCGTTTTTTCCATGTTCGGATTTAAGTTGGATTTGAGATTGAGACTTGCATGTGTTCGAGGAAGGGGTGTTTAGTCTCGTTCGAGCAATCTCTCGTGTTCCGATTACCGCTTTGCATCCATCCAGCTTCAGCTGCCTCCCCTCGTGAGCCCCTCACGAGCCGGGCCAGGCCCAGCATGCGCGCAGCCTGGACTGCCATCGCCACGCCCTCTCAGGAGGTTCTTATTATAGGTTCAATGGGATCGTTCAGGAGGCACTCAGGACACCACGGCCCTCCGCAGGCTCTCTCAGGGCCCACGCGGGTCGAAGGTAAACAAGCCAGTCGACTCGTCACAAGACCAGCCGCTTGGCGTAGGCATGCGGGTGATATCATGTCTACAAATACGCTAACTGCAAGTTTTTACACGAGGGGCTCCCCCTCCCAAAATGCTCTTACAACCCTCAGGGCCAAGCCTGAACTCTCTCTGCGCAGGGTAAAAAGCAGGAACAGCGCGCGGTCAATCGGATAAATCCCCGAATGCATCCTCAGGGGCACCTCCGGAGTCGCCACTGGCATCGCTGGCCTCACCGTCGCCTTCTACGCCGCCGTCATCAGCACCTGGGCCATTCACCACTCTGCCCCCATCAGCAGCTACGAACACACCGTCGTCATCAACGGTGAAGGCCCTAACAAGGGCGTCCACGTTGTCTTCCACCCAATGCGCCAGATCGCCCTGTATTGCCAGGGGTACCGGTGCGATGGCGGCATCAAAGTCAAAATGGGGGTCCATGTTCTGGAGATGACTGAAGACGCGAGAAAAAGCACGCCCAAGCAAGGCACGGCTCCTCTCCTCCACCAACATGTCGGCTCTGCCCGACCGAGTCTCCAGCTGCGTCACCACATCGGTGAAGAACTGAAGGTTACCAGCAAAGTTAACCACATGAGTCTCACAGATGTTGCCCAAGGCCGTGTTAGCTCTTTCCCGGAGCGTGCGGAGCATCAGGCCATGCATGTGCTCCAAGGTCTGCCACTGGCATATCTCATCCTTGATCCGCCGCGTGACGGTCTCAGCCGCGTCCACCCTTTGACGGAGAAGAAGCACCTCGGCGCAGGAGGAAGAAAGCTCCACCTGTGCCGCACCAAGGGCGGCCCCGGCAGCGTCCGCACGCCGCGTCACTTCATACAGCTTGGCCTTTAGCGCGGCGGTCCTGCCCTCTGCTTCGACCCTGATCAACTCCAGCCTCTCCTTGAACTCGCGCTCGAGGTTCGAGCGGGCCGCCGCCACCCGGCAATCAACCTCTTCTGAGGCTCGGGCTTCCCTCGCGGCAATGTCATCCTCCGCCTGCGCCACTAGGCGCTCCCTCGTCTCCAACCGCTCGAGGTCCAGGGTGCGCTCGGTGGCCTCCAGCATCAGTGCCTCCTCACATCTCTAGAGCTCCGCTCGGTCGACCAAGGCCAGCTTAATCGACGCAAGGGCTACCTCGTGCAACTCCACCTGCTGCTCTAGGGAGCTACTCCAGGCTCGAAGCTCCCACGCTCGCTCCTCTGCAGCCCTGCGCCGCTGGTCAGCCTCCTGGGCCTCCTCGACGGCCCGGGAGCAGGCCTCCCGAGAGGCCGCCAGCGACACCTCGGCCTTCTCATTGTCGAGGTCACGCTGGTGGCGCGCAAGGGCAATGGCCACCTTCAGCTTGCGCCTCTCCTTAGCTAGGCGCAGGCCCTTGGCCTCAAGGCGCGCGTCCTCGCCAGCAAGCTCTACACCGAGCTGGCTCACTGCGTCAGCCGCCCTCCGGAGAAACCCTTGGCAAAGGGCACGGCGCTCCCGAGCACGCTCGAGCACATCTTCCGCGTCATCCTCCACCCCAGGCGCGCGAGGAGGGCGATGAACCAGCACTCCCCCTCTGGGCAGGGGGCTGGGGGCTGGCGCCCTCGCGATGGCCGGGCACGCCCCGCCAGAAGCCTGGCCTAGAGCCGGTTCATCCTCCAAGGAAGAACGCAAGACCGACCTCAGCCAGTCGCCGTCCACGACCAATCGAAGAGCCCATGGCAGGCTGGCTATACCCCGGGAGGGCTCGCGAAGGAGGGTCGCGCGGCGCACAGAATCATGATGTGTCACAGGATGGCTCACCTCTCCAACCGGCCTCACCACAAGGGCAGTGCTTGAGCTCGGGGCGCTTGGGGACGATGGAGAGGGCGAGGCCTGGAGGGATGGCTCCTTTGCCGTCTCCGTGAACTCGACAGGAAGGCCCCTGCAGGGCAATGATCAGCTAAAGCAACGGGAAAGTAAGGGACTAAGAAAGGGGAAAGCTTAATCATCAATGGCGAAGTACTTCCTGCGCTTCAATAGCCGGCAAGGGTAATCATCACCCAAGGCCTCCTTTCTCTTTAGGAGAGCCTCGAAGTCCACGCGGAAGCGGCCTAGGAGTTCGGCGCAAGGGTCAGCCTGCAACGAGGAAGAAGCGCCAATGTGACCGGCGTCGGGGCGTCGCCCTGGCGCACGCCGCCAGACACCGCCCCGTGAAGGGTGGCCGAGGCCTCAGGAGCCTTTGCCACGGGAGCCACGGGCCGCGGCTCAACACCTTCAGCCACCGCAGGGCAGGCCTCAGAAGCTGCCGCCTCAGGAGTTCCGCATATCGTCATCATCCCGACGGCGGCCCCCTCAGCCCCCGGTGGCCCTTGCCTCCCAGCTCCACCACTCGAGGAAGGACCGCCGCGGGCAACCGAAAGGGCAACCACCACAACTGGGTTCCCACGAGGTCCCATGAGGCCTGTGCGGCGCAACCCCCATTCGTCGAAGCTGGGCATCTGCTTCACAAAACTAGCCCTCCTTGAGCAAAGGTACAGCAGAGCACCCCCTTGCCGGAGGCTGCCAGGGGAAGGGTTCCCAGTCAGAATCATGAGAACCTTCCTCAGCACTTCAGGCGCCAGATCTTCCTTCTGGAGCCTCATGCGGTCTTCACGCCCCCGAAGGCCCACATCCGGTGGGAATGGCGCTGGAGAGGAGCAATGCGAAACTGGAGGAACTCCTTCACCACCTTGGGTGCCATCACACCGAGCGCCCTTAAGATCGCAAAGCGATGCCAGACGAAGACGAGCCGGAGCCTCGTGAGCGTCTCCTGGCCCCAGCCCGAATTGGGGATAGCGGGCAAGGTTGGCTCCGAGAGTAGGGGGCTGGGCACTCCGACATCCACGTACAACCACTACTCTCGGAACCCAGTCGCATGCGGAGGAAGGCTGAAATCAATTCCCGAGGCCGCCGTTTCTAGCGCGACGAGGAAGTTCATGCACCCCGAGCATTGGGTGGGGTCGCTGAGGCGCAAAGAGAAGAAGTGGCGCAGCAAGGCGACTGAAGGAGGAATGCCCACCATTGCCTCGCAAACAAAAGCGAAAACGGCAAGGAGAGCAATGATTCGGGACCCAAATGCATCATGTGGATATGGTAATGGGAAAGTATGGCGTTGAAGAAATCGGAAAAGGGGGGAACCAGTCCCGCCCACAGGGCGTCAGTGAAGTACCGGACCTCGGTGACTATTCTGTCAATGGAGAAGTGAGACGCGGGCCAGACCGTCGTCATCCCGCACTCATTGAAGATGGTGGCGAGGGAGGAACTGACCTTGTCCAAGGCTTCCAGGTTGAGTATGATCGACTGATTGACAGCGGGAGCCGACAGCGGCAGCGAGCGGGGCGACGCCACATGATTCTTCCCTTTCCCCTTCTTTGTCGGCACCATGTCGACAGGAAGGGGGAGGTTCGAGATTGGATTGGAAGCGAAGGCTGGAGCTCAAGGAGAGGAAGAGCAGGGGACGCACAAGCGGCGAGAAGAGGGATGACTGTGTGCAAACGCGGGTCCGCCTAGCTAGGCGCAAAATAAGGAGGCATGGGGAAATAGGGACGCCCACGTCCAATCAACCGCCACGCAGCACCCAAGGCTGCAGGCTGTTGGGGCCCGCGGCGCTTCGCACTTGCACCTTCGCTTCTCTGCTAAGCCAAGTCCAGGCGCGCCTTGGGCCCGGGGGCTACTGTCGGCGTTCTGGGAACGGGGGTACCCAGACTTGCCTGCCTGCGGCCTGCGGCGTGGCTCAGGGAGTGGCCCAGTACGGCCCATCTTCATCAACACATACTCAAGACCATCGCGAGGGGCCAAGCCTCGCGGGGCGGACGACATGAGGCTTCCTCGGGCACAGCCTCGTCAGGCTGGCTCGCGAGGAGGCGGAGAGATCAAGGCGGGGTACCTCACGAGGTGCCCATGATGCAAGCCATGATGACCGAGGCCAGGCGGGCGCCGGCCTGCGCAGAGTCCTTGTTTCCTCTTTGGTGCAAAGGGGGTAAGCGCAGGCAAGAGTATCAAGCAAAGGCAACCATTTCGGTGAAACAAGACCAAGACCAGCAGGACGGCAGGATGGAGGTCATCGTGGAGCCCAAGCCGGCGTCACCGTCAGGGTCTTTGGCAGGCGAGGACCGACTTTAGTCAGGATAAGTGTACTAGATGTTCCCCTTCAAAATGGCCAGTTGTTGGCACCCTTCCTGCTCAATATTTGGGAAGAGGCTTAGGGCCTCCCTCTATAAATAGAGCTAGCCACCGCAGAGCAGAAGAGAGAGATTTTGGGTAGACTAGAGAGAGAGAGGCGACTGAACTCACTCAAGCGGTTCATCGCACCAGCCAAGAACAGCCCCTCGCGAGGTTGTTCTTCCTTGTACTATTCATCATCAGCCCCTGAGGCAATCCACCACACCACAAACTGGAGTAGGGTATTACACCACAATGGTGGCCTGAACCAGTATAAATCTTGTGTCCCTTGTGTTGTTCTTCATGTAGTTTAGATCCTTGCGAGGCAATGAGACGTGGGTAGTAAGGAGGTGTGATCTCCACGTGCACCCCAGAGTTTGAACCTTGAGGGTCTGCCGGAACCCAAAATTCGACAAAGCTTGAGAACAATCTTGCGTTTCAGGGCAAGATGATATGATCAAAAGAGCAAGGGATTGACACAATCGTAACTCATTGATCGGAGGGTGCATTAGTAAAAATGGACTAGGTAGCACGAGCAATCTTAGAATGATGATTTAATAACCAACATGCTAACAATGAAATTATCGTCCATTAACCGCCAAGCAATAGGGTTGCTACTAGGAGTATTGATTTCACACATCACATTTCACTTGTCGGCAATCCAACTACAATAACATGGAGATCGAGGACTGAATAATGATGGCGAGAAGTATCACTGCGTCAAGAATTCATAAGAGGTTGTGCAATTCTCACAAAATTGTTGACATGAAAGATGGTAATACTCCAAGGTAGAACATACTAGAAGCTGTATTGGCATTCTTAATCTACAGAATACAACTACTTTGACCCAATCCTAGATATGGATGAGGTACTAGAGTTTGTTTCTCCTAATCATTCCCGAGTAGAATGCTTGACAGACCACTAGAACAATAGGCATCAGTGAGCACGAATGCATGACTACTCCTTACTATCACTTGATAGATGAGGGTCTAGATATAGTTGAAAATGGACAACTCAAGAAATACATGCCTTTTCTGAATTGTCAATGCATAGGTTAACATGTCGAGCAAACTTCAGCATGTTTCTTCCAGATAATCCATACACAAGAGGAAGTACTGGTAGATTCAAAATATAGAATGGATAACTCATCAAGAGAACTCTTATTATGATCATTTGGTTCCAAGAACTTTTGCCAGGGATGATTTGTGGTATTTGGAAGAATGATATACCACAAACCCCGAGGACTAAGCAAGGTTACTAATATCCTAAAGGAACGAGCAAACACTATCAACAGAAATGAATGGAATGAATCATGGGTTCAAGAACCCATAAATATAGTACCTACTAACTAATTAACATAACAAGATGCTTTCGAGAATGATGACCAAAATCATCACATCGGAATCTAGAACATGGCTAGATTACAGGGTGGTCCACTTAACATAACATAATTTGCTAACACCTTCAACGGATATGTTGAGGTAATGGAAGACCTCCACACAACAATTAGTGTGTCTAGTCTAGCGCAAAAGAAATTGAATCAAGATGAAAGGATTTGCAAATGCATCAGACTTTTTGAAACCTTGGATAACTCAGACAACACAATGGTTGTACGGGCATGATATATGAAACAACCTTCAAAACAAATGGCAACATAGCAACTAAATTCTTATGTAAACACCAATCTGAGAGGACTTTACCTTTTGTATAAGTCTTGAGAATATTAATTCATCATCTTGATAGATAGATGAGAAGCCTAGTTCTTAAACCCTATAAAAAAGAAGAGGGGACTCCGAAGCAGAGGGACATAGGGATAAGGAGTAAAAAGAGCCTTACGTTTACACAATCAATTCCCTTATATAACTAAAGCATTTCTAGACTCGACATTGAACAGTTTGGCTTGGTAATCCTACATGCAGTCAGGCTCTGATACAAAAGCTATCAGCACCCAGATCCTAAGTAGACACATCATATCACTTTGTAGGCCTCATGCACGGTAACCCGCGGCTGCCACCTGACAGGGACCATTTGTGTCTTTTGCCTCACATATATGATTGTGATGCTAGCATCCATATGGCAGAGAACCCGGGTCGACATGGCCAGTCATAAACCAAGGTGGCATAAACATACAGGGACATACATACACAACCCACCAATGCACATGTCGGTCAGCAGCGAGTGTAACCAAGTCGTAGCAAAGCCACAAGGACTTTAGTAAACACCGCATGACATTTCCCCGTAGGGACGGACACATGAGCAATTAAGGATGCATGCCAGTCAATCCATGGGTTCCGGAGTAGTATTAAACTACCAACGCTCAGTGGAAGCACTAGGAGGCATTTCCCTGTAGGAAAGGCTACCAAAGGTAGATAACTAGGTGTTGAATCCCACACATACCAATGCATTTCAAAACATACACCCAATATGCACGATATGTGTAGATACAACATGGCATGACAACATAACTCTATAACTCAAAGTATTTATTTAAAAGGCTTCGAGGAGCTATACATAGCATGATACTACAAAGATGGGTCTCATAACCCATCATACAATGTCATACAAGCAACATAATCATAAACATGTCTGAGTACAGATAACTACAAAATAAAAATGGCTGAGAAGTCTGACTATCTACAAGACCCTCCATAGGAGCCAGATCTTTGCCTGGGATTCCCAAGCTACTCGGTCAATGTCAAACTCATCGTAGAAGCCACTAGTGATACTAAGGTATCCTCTACAAAACATAAATTAAGCAACCATGAGTACAAAGGTACTCAACAAGACATACATCGGAACTATCTACTTATATACATTAGTATCAACAATGGGGTTGTGGAGTTGAACTATAGCAAGCCAATTTTAACTCAGTGGCTATCCTGTACTATGACTACTACCATTTTCTTTGCGGTGAGAGAGTGTATACAAGTCCATATATTCACCATATCAATACACCATCATGGATCTTCTCCCGTCTCCCAATGAGATGACATCCATAGCACTCACACTTTTCTTGCGTATTTTAGAGTACCCATCTCAACTTGTCTATGAAAGTTGTAAGCTTCCAAGAAGTCCATATCCAAGGACATGGCTATTCGAATAGATCATTTACCATGTAGGGGTGTACTTCTTCATACACGCTCTTGATACGTCTCCAACGTATCTACTTTTCCAAACACTTTTGCCCTTGTTTTGGACTCTAACTTACATGATTTGAATGAAACTAACCCGGACTAACGCTGTTTTCAGCAGAACTGCCATGATGTTGTTTTAGGTGTAGAAAAGAAAAGTTCTCGGAATGTCCTGGAAATCCAGGGAGGCACCTTTTGGAATTAATAAGAATTTTTGGCGAAAGAATTAATGCCAGGGGGCCCACAGGCTGTCCACGAGACAGGGGGCGCGCCCCCCTAGAGCGCGGCCTCCTATCTCGTGGGCCCCCTGGACCTCCACCGACGTCAACTCCAACTCATTATATTCACGTTCGGGGATAAAAAAATCAGGGAGAAAATTTCATCGCGTTTTACGACACGGAGCCGCCGCCAAGCCCTAATCTCTCTCGGGAGGGCTGATTTGGAGTCCGTTCGGGGCTCCGGAGAGGGGGATTCATCGCCGTCGTCATCATCAACCATCCTCCATCACCAATTTCATGATGCTCACCGCTGTGCGTGAGTAATTCCATCGTAGGCTTGCTGGACGGTGATGGGTTGGATGATATTTACCATGTAATCAAGTTAGTTTTGTTGGGGTTTGGTCCCTAGTATCCACTATGTTCTGAGATTGATGTTGCTATGACTTTGCTATGCTTAATGCTTGTCACTAGGGCCCGAGTGCCATGATTTCAGATCTGAACCTATTATGTTTTCATGAATATATGTGTGTTCTTGATCCTATCTTGCAAGTCTATAGTCACCTATTATGTGTTATGATCCGACAACCCCGAAGTGACAATAATCGGGATACTTCTCGGTGATGACCGTAGTTTGAGGAGTTCATGTATTCACTATGTGCTAATGCTTTATTCCGGTTCTCTATTAAAAGGAGGCCTTAATATCACTTAGTTTCCGTAAGGACCCCGCTGCCACGGGAGGGTAGGACAAAAGATGTCATGCAAGTTCTTTTCCATAAGCACGTATGACTATTTACGGAATACATGCCTGCATTACATTGATGAATTGGAGCTAGTTATATATCACCCTATGTTATAGCTATTACATGAGGAATCGCATCCGACATAGTTATCCATCACTGATCCATTGCCTACGAGCTTTTCATATATTGTTCTTCGCTTATTTACTTTTCCGTTGCTACTGTTACAACTACTACAAAAATCCAAAAACATTTATCTTTACTTTTGCTACCGTTACTATTATTATCATACCACTTTTGCTACTAAACACTTTGCTGCAGATACTAAGTTATCCAGGTGTGGTTGAATTGACAACTCAACTGCTAATACTCAAGAATATTCTTTGGCTCCCCTTGTGTCGAATCAATAAATTTGGGTTGAATATTTTACCCTCGAAAGCTGTTGCGATCCCCTACACTTGTGGGTTATCAAGACTAATTTCTGGCACCGTTGCCGGGGAGCATAGCTCTATTCTTTGAGTCACTTGGGATTTATATCTGTTGATCACTATGAAGAACCTGAAAGACGCTAAAACCAAGATTTTTCCCTCAACTACGAGGGGAGGTAAGGAACTACCATCTAGCTCTGCACTAGATTCTCCTTCCGTTATTAGTAGGCTTACGACACCTAAACCTACTACAACTATGAATTCTAATATGTCGCATGTTATCGATGATGCCACTTCTGCTATGCATGATGAAACTACTTCTATGTGTGATACTACTTTGCCATTATGTGAATTTCTTGATGAACAACTTGCTAGAGTTATGGGGAATGATATTACTGAAGAACCTATTATTGATGATAGTGAAGATGAAGGTTCCCCCAATGATTATGTATTACCTGTTGTTCATAAGGGTTATGTTATGAATGAAGAAGCTACTAGGGAAATTTTAGCTTGCAATGATAGAAATGATCTTAAGAAATTATTAGCTAAATGGAAGCAGCAGTCTCTTAATGCTAGAATGAAACCTGACCCTGCTTTTGCTACTTCACCTATCTGTGTTACTGATAAGGATTATGAATTCTCTGTTGATCCTGAAATTATTACTTTAGTTGAATCTGATCCTTTTTATGGCCTTGAATCTGAAAATGTTGTGGCACATCTTACCAAGTTGAATGATATAGCCACCCTGTTTACTAATCATGAGATGTCTCATTATTTATATATCCTTAAGATATTTCCGTTCTCATTAAAGGGTGATGCAAAGACTTGGTATAATTCTCTTGCTCCTGGTTGTGTGCGTAGTCCCCAAGATATGATTTATTACTTCTCTGCTAAATATTTCCCTGCTCATAAGAAACAAGCTGCCTTGCGGGAAATATATAATTTTGTGCAAATCAAATAAGAGAGTCTCCCGCAAGCTTGGGGGAGGATTCTCCGGTTACTTAATGCTTTGCCCAATCATCCTCTTAAGAAAAATGAAATACTTGATATCTTTTATAATGGACTAACCGATGCTTCCAAGGACTACTTGGATATTTGTGCTGGTTGTGTTTTCAGGGAAAGAATAGTCGACGAAGCTGAAATATTATTGAATAATATGTTGACTAATGAAAATAATTGGACTCTTCCTGAGCCAATTCCTGAAGTAATTCCTGAACTAATTGAGCCAACTCCTGAGCCTATTCCTAAACCCATTCCGAAGAAGAGAGGTGTTTTATTTCTCAGTCTTGAAGATATGCAAGAGGCAAAGAAATCAATGAAAGAAAAAGGTATTGAAGTTGAAGATGTTAAGAATTTACCACCTATTGAAGAAATACATGGTCTTAATATACCGCCTGAAGAACCATATTGTCTTGATAACCCGACACAGGTAGTAAAGGTAAATTCTCTCTATAGATATGATAAAGTTGAAATCCCCTCTACTAAATTTCATAGCCCGTGCTTAGATGAATTTGATGACTTCTTGACTAGACAAGAAAGTTTTAATGCTTATGTTGGTAGAGAGTTAAAGAATAATGCTTTCGAGATAGGACGCGTAAGTGATAATCTAGCTAGAGTTAAAGATGAACTTCACCGCGTTAGCAAATATTCTTCTATGTTTGCTACTCAAGCTGAGCAAGTACTTAAAGCTCAAAATGATTTGCTTGATGAATTAAATAATAAAAATGACTTTGCTATTAGAGTGGCTACTAGAACTGGTAGAATGACTCAAGAACCTTTGTATCCCGAAGGCCACCCTAAGAGAATCGAGCAAGATTCTCAGAGAAATAATTTAGAGGCACCTAGTTCTTCTAAAAAGAAGAAAAAGAAAAATGATAGAACTTTGCATGCTTCTAGTGAACCTACTGTAGACACACCTGAGAATCACAATGATATTTATATTTCTGATGCTGAAACACAATCAGGTGATGAACATGAACCTAGTGATAATGTTAATGATAATGTTCATGTTGATGCTCAACCTAGCAAAAACAATGATGTAGAGATTGAACCTGCTGTTGATCTTGATAACCCACAATCAAAGAATCAATGTTATGATAAGAGAGATTTTGTTGCTAGGAAGCACGGTAAAGAAAGAGAACCATGGGTTCATAAGCCCATGCCCGTTCCTCCTAAACCATCCAAGTCAAAGGATGATGAGGATTTTGAGCGCTTTGCTGAAATGATTAGACCTATTTTCTTACGTATGCGCTTAACTGATATGCTTAAAGTAAATCCTTATGCTAAGTATATGAAGGATATCATCACAAACAAAAGAAAGATACCGGAAGCTAAAATTTCCACCATGCTTGCTAATTACACTTTTAAGGGTGGAATACCAAAGAAACTTGGAGATCCGGGTGTTCCAACTATACCATGCTCCATTAGAAGAAATTATGTTAGAACTGCTTTATGTGATCTTGGAGCCGGTTTTAGTGTTATGCCTCTCTCTTTATATCGTAGACTTGAATTGAATAAGTTGACACCTACTGAAATATCTTTGCAAATGGCTGATAAATCAACTGCTATACCTGTCGGTATTTGTGAGGACGTGCCTGTTGTGGTTGCAAACGTCACTATCTTAACGGACTTTGTTATTCTTGATATTCCTGAGGACGATAGTATGTCTATTATCCTTGGTAGACCTTTTCTTAACACTGCAGGGGCTGTTATTGATTGCAACAAAGGCAATGTCACTTTTCATGTTAATGATAATGAGCATACGGTACACTTCCCGAGGAAACAATCTCAAGTTCATAGCATCAATTCTATTGAAAAAGTTCCAACTATCATTTTTGGAGGTTTTGAATTTCCTCTCCCTACTGTCAAGAAGAAGTATGATATTCTTATTGTTGGGGATTTTTATATCCCCGTTGAGGTAACTTAGTGTTATTCGGAATGCGTTTGTTAACAAGACTTGATCAACCTTGTTAGTGGGTTCATTTTGATGATCACGAGATGGATGAAACTAGAAGGCACAACCTTCTGTACCCTCTTTTTTACTTTCTGTTATTTAGAATAAATAAAGCAAAAATAGTATTATCTGTCTGTTTTCTGAATTATCCGTGCATTAAAAAATAGTCCGAAAATAAAAGTGCTCCAAATGCCCTGCAAATTTAGTATGATTTTTTCTGGAATATTTGAGGATTTTAGGTACTTAAAACACTGCACGAGGGGCAAGCACCAGGCCACGAGAGAGGAGGGCGACCCCCCCTATAGGGCACGCCCCTGTCTCGTGGGCCCCTGGTGGCTCCCCTCCACTTATGACACCACCCACACACTTCATCTTCTACCCAAAAAGATCCCCATCCAGCTCAAGCACGAGTTCTAGCTCGTTTTGCAGCGATTTTTGATCTCTTAGCTCAAAGCTCCATTCGCAAAACTGCTTTGGGAGATTGTTGCTTGGTATGTGACTCCTCCATTGGTCCAATTAGTTTTTGTTCTAGTGCTCTATTAATTGCAAATTTTTGCTGCTTAGGTGACCATGTTCTTGAGCTTGCATGTTAAATTTTTGAGGTCCCAAGCAATTCCAATGCATGATATAGGCTCTAGGCACTTGTAGGAGTAGTTGCTATCAATCTTGTTTAGTTTTATTCACTTTTATTTTGAAGTTACTAAAATTTCAAAAAAAAATCAGAAAATGTTAAGGAGGCCCTTTAAAGGCTCTTCTAGCCATAGCTCTCAGGAAAAACAAGCCAAAGAGAAGGAAAAATCCAAGTATAATCTTCCTCGCTTAGCGGAAGTACAGTCATGTGAATGCCCATGCGAGGATTTCTTGAAAGAAGCCGGAATTCATGAAGACTTTTATGCTTTAATCAAGACTGTAGGCCTCACCGGTTTTATTAACGACCGAATCGTCAGTATCTCTTACTTACCAATACTTTTGTGCAAAACTTTTATTATTATCCTAAGAAATCACCGCCTGCAGTATCATTTCATTTATATGATGAATTCAAAGCAATGTCTTTACGTCATTTTTCCGTGGTATGTAGGATACCTTATGAGGGAGAATTAGATGAACCCCATCATGAAGATGTGGGTGGCTTTGTTAATACTATTGCTGTAGAGGAGCCAAAGAAGGGTTCCGAGGCGAAGGTCTCTAGCATACACTTTCCTATTTTACGCTATTTTGCTATATTTGCTAGTAGATGCTTGATTGGTCGTGGAAATAGTGGGAATTTGAGCGTTCCTGATATTATCATTCTTCAACATGCTTTGCTTTGGGATTATACTTTTAGTACGGGTGCCGTCATTGCTAAACGACTAGCCCTGAATCGTACAAAAGCCCCCATATTTGGAGGTATCTATGATGCACGTCTTGCTAAATATTTTCAGATACCCATTAGGCACCATGAGGAGGATGAGATAAAATTGCCTCCTCCCATCTTAGATTACAAGGGCATGGTAGCACACAAGTTTATTGTTGACAACAAAGAGAAGATGCTCTTGTATAGACTTAGATTCAATAAGAAACACTTTGAGTTTATTATTTTGCCCGCGCCTCTGTTGTTTGATTTGCTTGGAGAAAATCGTCTTGTCACACCTGAAGCAGTGAACAATCATCGAGCTCAAGCTTTTACTCCAGAACCTGAACCTGAGTTGGACCCTTATCGTGCATCATCTGTCCAGTGGGATCCGGAGATGACCAGCCAGTGGTCCTGATTACACCTCCCATTATACTGGGGAGAGTAGCGGCGGTCCTTGGAACCAGACCAACTTAGGCCAAAAGCCTAAGCTTGGGGGAGTACGTATTTCTCACTGACTTTACATTCATGTTCACACACTAGTCGTCGGTGCTCATACTCTTTCATTGTATTATCCATGTTAGTTTAAATTTCTTTTTCCTAGTTTTCTTCTTGTGTGTTTGATAAACCTTAAGAAAAACCAAAAAAATCAGTTAGTTTAATTTCCATGCTTGTAGTAGAAATTAAAATGAAAACCCAAAAAGATTTCTCGTTCTTCTTTTACTTGTTGGGAGCTTCCCCGTGTAAATAGTTTTATTTTCTTTTCTGTCCTTTGGGGTCGAGAAGACCATATTGGAAATGCTTAGTGGCTCTTATATGCATGATTGTTTATTTAACTCAGAGCCCATATTACTTGTCTTCTCTCTTGAGTTGAATGCTTGCAGATTCCAGCTTAGTCCAATGCACGTGCACTCTTATTATTATACACATCGTTCGGTCGTGCAAGTGAAAGGCAATAATGATGATATATGATGGACTTATTGGGATGAGAAAAGCTGGTATGAACTCGACCTCTCTTGTTTTTTTAAATATGATGATTCATCGTTCCTGAGTCAGCTATTATGAAGTAAACATATTTGCAATGACATTTAGAGATTATAGTTGCTTGTGCCATGCTTGATTAGCTATGAGTTATAATGGTTTACCTTGCGTGCCAACATGCTATTAGAATGATTATGATGTGGTATGATGGGATGGTATCCTCCTTTGAATGAATTGAGTGACTCGACTTGGCACATGTTCACGCATGTAGTTGAATCAAATCAACATGGCCTTCATGATATTTATGTTCATGGTGGATTATATCCTACTCATGCTTGTATTCGGTGTGAATTCATTTTAATGCATGTTTATGACTGTTGTCGCTCTCTCAGTTGGTCGCTTCCCAGTCTTTTGCTGGCCTTCACCTGTACTAAACGGGAATACTACTTGTGCATCCAAACTCCTTAAATCCCAAAGTTGTTCCATATGAGTTCACTATACCTTCCTATATGCGGTATTTACCTGCCGTTCCAAGTAAATTTGTATGTGCCAAACTCCAAACCTTCAAATGAAATTCTGTTTTGTATGCGTGAGCAGCTCATGTTACAACTAGGGCTGCCTATATCTTCCATTCTAGGTGGGTTATTCTCAAGAGGAGTGGACTCCACTCCTCATTCACGAGAAAGGGCCGGTAATCGAGATGCCCAGTCCCATGATCCAAAAAGATCAAAGAAAAACGAAATAATTAAACAAAACTCCCCCTGGGATGTTGTATGTTGGAGGCACTCGTTGTTTCGAGCAAGCCATGGATTGATGCTTGTTGGTGGTTGGGGGAGTATAAACCTTTACCATTCTGTTTGGGAACTGCCTATAATGCATGTAGTATGGAAGATACAGCCATCTCATAGTTGTTGCGTTGACAGCGAAAGTATGCCGCTCAAAATGTTATTCAATCACTATTTTAAAATCGAGCTCTGGCACCTCTACAAATCCCTGCTTCCCTCTGCGAAGGGCCTATCTATTTACTTTTATGTTGATTCATCACCCTTCTTATTAAAAGCACCCGCTGGAGAGCACACTGTCATTTGCATTCATTATTATTGGTTTATATTGGGTATGACTTGATGGGATCTCTTTTACCATGAATTACAATGTCTAGTCAGTCCTTGATCTTTAAAGGTGCTTTCATTTATGATTTGCGGTCCCAGAAAGGGCTAGTGAGATACCATTTTGTTATATCATGTTATAATCATTTTGAGAAAGTGTTGTCATCCGAGTTTTATTATTATGGCTCGCTAGCTGATTATGTTATTGATATGAGTAATTGTGAGACCTAGGTGTTATTATGAGTATGATTAGTTCATAATATTTGCTGAAACTTGAATGCTGCCTTTTCATGTTACAACAACAAGAGCAAACAGAGTTTGTAAAAGTTTTTCTTTATCACTTTCAGTTTATCAACTGAATTGCTTGAGGACAAGCAAAGGTTTAAGCTTGGGGGAGTTGATACGTCTCCAACGTATCTACTTTTCCAAACACTTTTGCCCTTGTTTTGGACTCTAACTTGCATGATTTGAATGAAACTAACCCGGACTGACGCTGTTTTCAGCAGAACTGCCATGATGTTGTTTTATGTGTAGAAAAGAAAAGTTCTCGGAATGTCCTGGAAATCCACGGAGGCACTTTTTGGAATAAATAAGAATTTTTGGCGAAAGAATTAATGCCAGTGGGCCCACAGGCTGTCCTCGAGACAGGGGGGCACCCCCCGCCCCTAGGGCGCGGCATCCTATCTCTTGGGCCCCCTGGACCTCCACCCACGTCAACTCCAACTCCATATATTCACGTTCAGGGAGAAAAAAATCAGGTAGAAAGTTTCATCGCGTTTTACGACACGGAGCCGCCGCCAAGCCCTAATCTCTCTTGAGAGGGCTGATCTTGAGTCCGTTCGGGGCTCCGAAGAGGGGGATTCGTCACCGTCATCATCATCCACCATCCTTCATCACCAATTTCATGATGCTCATCGCCGTGCGTGAGTAATTCCATCGTAGGCTTGCTGGATGATAATGGGTTGGATGAGATTTACCATGTAATCAAGTTAGTTTTGTTGGGGTTTGATCCCTAGTATCCACTATGTTCTGAGATTGATGTTGCTATGACTTTTCTATGCTTAATGCTTGTCACTAGGGCCCGAGTGCCATGATTTCAGATCTGAACCTATTATGTTTTCATGAATATATGTGTGTTCTTCATCCTATCTTGCAAGTCTATAGTCACCTATTATGTGTTATGATCCGACAACCCCGAAGTGACAATAATTGGGATACTTCTCGGTGATGACCGTAGTTTGAGGAGTTCATGTATTCACTATGTGCTAATGCTTTGTTCTGGTTCTCTATTAAAAGGAGGCCTTAATATCCCTTAGTTTCCGTAAGGACCCCGCTGCCACGGGAGGGTAGGACAAAAGATGTCATGCAAGTTCTTTTCCATAAGCACGTATGACTATTTACGGAATACATGCCTACATTACATTGATGAATTGGAGCTAGTTCTATATCACCCTATGTTATAGCTATTACATGAAGAATCGCATCCGGCATAATTATCCATCACTGATCCATTGCCTACGAGCTTTTCATATATTGTTCTTCGCTTATTTACTTTTCCGTTGCTATTGTTACAACTACTACAAAAATCCAAAAACATTTATCTTTACTTTTGCTACCGTTACTATTATTATCATACCACTTTTGCTACTAAACACTTTGCTGCAGATACGAAGTTATCCAGGTGTGGTTGAATTGACGACTAAACTGCTAATACTCAAGAATATTCTTTGGCTCCCCTTGTGTCGAATCAATAAATTTGGGTTGAATACTTTACCCTCGAAAGCTTCTGCGATCCCCTACACTTGTGGGTTATCAGCTCTCACCACTTACCACCTTATACACTTCATGTATCTCGGCAAGCTTCAAGCGGAAGCCTAGCGAGGGTGCCGGCCATATCCTGACTAACCACAAAAGACTCTAGTCCAAGTTTATCGCCTATCTGAGAACAGACACATGTCGTGCATACGATGATCTATGGGACCAACAAGGGCCCCTTTGCGGTTTGACTAGAGAGATCAACATGCACAAATAGCAGATCTAGCAATCAACACAAGAATTTACATAGGTTCGGGCCGCTGTGAAGCGCAAAACCCTACTCCTAATTTGCTGTATTGGATGTGTATGAACCTCAAGTATAAGGAGCGCAACTTGCTAGCAGGGTTGCAGGTGAAGTGCAACTATGCGTCTAAATGAGCAAAATTCCGACCTTTGTAAAGGTAGCCATGGGGCTCCTTTTATAGAGAAACGGGTCACCATAGTGGCAAAATGGTCTTTGAATAGTGCCACAGTGCCAAATACATGACTCTGACGGGTTAGGACAAACACATTAAATGCACCATGAGGTGTCAAGCTGATGAAACTCCACGGCAAGGATTATCTCTCCTTCTGTGCCATTCCCAGCTACTCGTATTTCCTTGACACACTCCTGGGACAAGTGTCATTAAAGTTGTGTCTTCAACTGTGAGCTGCCACATGCCAAGAAAAGCTCACCTAACTACCTGCCTGCTCGACACCTATTGATAAGCGAGAAGCTGGTCACTGAGGTGGAGTTGTGGCAAGGTAGTGGAATATTTCCGGGCACGGAGCTTGCCGGGTCTTCAGTATCTTGCCGGCAACTTGAGACTTGGTCTTCTGTACTTCTCTTAGTACTTTTGGACCACTTGCGTTGCTGTCTTCTTTGTAGTTTTATCAACTTGTCTTGTGCTTGTCTTTAGCTGTCCTCTGGCAAGCCTTACCGTCGGGAAGGCTACCACTGCATGTGCACAAGTGTGGGGTACTAAAGGACCCAAACTTTAGTACACTAACAACCTGTAGCGAAAGCCCGACCAAAGTTTCCATCACGGCCTCAAACAATGTGGGCAGGGTTCCCAAGCCCACCAAATGGGTGCCACTTGGTACACCATGCCACGGTGTCTGTACCACATCATAGCCCGCTGAGGGAGTCCTGGATTAAGGGGTCCTCGGCCGGCCGGACTACGTAGCGTGGGCCGGACTGATGGGCCGTGAAGATACACAGAAGACTCTCTCCCGTGTCCAGATGGGACTCTCCTTGGCGTGGAAGGCAAGCTTGGCGCACGGATATGAAGACTCCTTTCTCTGTAACCGAGTTTGTACAACCCTAGTCCCCTTCGGTGTCTATATAAGCTGGAGGGCTTAGTCCGTAGAGGCAATCATAATCATACAAGCTAGACTTCTAGGGTTTTAATCATATAGGCTAGACTTCTAGGGTTTTAGCCATTATGATCTCGTGGTAGATCAACTCTTGTAATACTCATATTCATCAAGATCAATCAAGCAGGAAGTAGGGTATTACCTCCGCAGAGAGGGCTCGAACCTGGGTAAACATCATGTCCCCTGCCTCATGTTACCATCAACCTTAGAAGCATAGTTGTGGACCCCCTACCCAAGATCCGCCGGTTTTGACACCAACATAGGTGCTTTCATTGAGAGGTCCGCTGCGTCGTCACCAAAAGGTTTGATGGCTTCGTCAAGCATCTACAACAATACAGTCCAGGGGGAGGTTTCCCCCCCGGACAGATCTTCGTATTCGGCAGCTTCACACCGTGGGCCAACTCGCTTGGCCATCTAGAGCAGATCGACAACAACGCCCCTAGCCATCAGGTCAGGTTTGGAAACTTGAATTACGTTGCCGATATCCATGGAGACTTGATCTTTGAGGGATTCGATCCCATGGAAGCTGCTCCCCGCCACCACGATAAACATGACCTAAATCTGTCATCGGACCGTGCCAAGGAGATAGCGCCTGTATCTGCTCTGGCCCTGGATCCGGAGCAGATTACGCCATTTGAGGATGGGAAGCTCAACCCCACCGCGGAGGCCGCAGACTCAACGGTGTTAGAGCCACACACAGATCCAATCTCGAGCGGGGCCTGTGTCACCGGAACCTCAGATTCGTCTTCGGCCATAGGTTTCGAACCGCGTGTATCCGCGCCCATCAAAGCTGATCAGGCGCCGATCATTGAATTCAGCTCCGCAGACATCTTTCGGCACTCACCTTTAGGCGATGTGCTAAACTCTTTAAAAGCCCTCTCCTTATCAGGGGACTCTTAGCCGAACTATATCCAATTTGGATTGGAAGCTGATGGCGGAGAATTCCACTTCCCACCCACCACCCACTTCATAGCCACAGTCGAAGACTTAACCGACACGCTAGATTACGACTCCAAAGACATCGATGGTATGGACGACGATGCTGGAGAGGAGCAGGCACAAAAACCACCGCTTAGAGTGCGCTGGACAACCACCTCCTTGTATGACCTATACATGGTGGATACATCCAAAGAGAACAATGGTGACAATGAAAAGGATCCAGTGGAGGATAAGCCTCCTGAGATACAGCCAAAGCGCCGACATCAGCGGCGCCGCTCTAAACCACGCCGTGGGAAAAACAGCAATACCGGCACAAGAGAAAATAATACTCCAGACGATGCCGAAGACAACGAATACCCCGTTGAGCCAACTTCCGAACAGGATGAACGGGAGGATGGGTGAGTCAGCCCTAATGAACAGGCCATTAACAAAGACTCGAAGGATAGTAATTATCTTCCACCCTCCGAGGATGAGGTGAGCCTTGGTGACGAAGACTTTATCGTGCCTGAAGAGCCCGTCGATCAGGAGTGCTTTACGTGCCGGCTAATAGCCATTGCAAGCAGCCTGAAAAAGAAGCAGCAGCAGCTTCAAGGTGATCAAGATCTACTCAATGACAGATGGACTAACGTCCTGGCAGCCGAGGAATACGGCCTCGAGCACCCAACCAAAAGTTACCCGGAATGCAAATTGCTACCCCAATTCGATGACGAAGCGCTGGAGCCCTTCCTACCAGCGCGTAATGCGGCTGACCGACGACCACATGGCCGGGATAATGCGGCAACTCAAGATGAATACCAGCCCGCACTACCTCGCCGTAAAAACAGAGACACAACAGCTCGGGGATACACATATGACCTGCAGCATGACTTTGAAAACAGAGCAGGTCAGACTAGATCGATCTATGGATCGCGGGGGCGTACCCCAATGCGCGATGATGGCCATCCGACCGGACATGACAAACATAACCACACCCGGGCCGAAAACCGCAGAAGAACTCCATCTGAGCTACGTCGCGACTTGGCCCGATATAGAGGCACCGCACACCCACTTTGCTTCACTGATGAAGTAATGGAACATGAATTCCCGGAAGGGTTCAAACCCGTGAACATCGAATCATATGATGGGACAACAGACCCCGCGGTATGGATTGAGGATTTTCTCCTCCATATTCATATGGCCCGCGGTGATGATCTTCATGCCATCAAATACCTTCTGCTAAAACTCAAGGGACCTGCTCGGCACTGGTTGAACAGTTTGCCCGAAAACTCAATCGCCAGCTGGGAAGACTTGGAAGACACCTTCCTCGACAACTTCCAGGGTGCATATGTCCGACCTCCAGATGCGGACAACTTAAGTCACATAGTTCAGTTGCCCGGAGAGTCAGTGAGGAAATTCTGGACTAGGTTCTTAACTACAAAGAACTAGATCGTCGATTGTCCGAATGCCGAATCCCTAGCGGCCTTTAAACATAGCATCCGTGATGAATGGCTCGCCCGACACCTCGGCCAAGAAAAGCCGAAGTCCATGGAAGCCATCACGACGCTTATGACCCGCTTCTGCGCGGGTGAGGATAGCTGGCTAGCCCGTAGCAATAACAATACAAGTGAATCTGGCACTTCTAAAGCCAGAAAAAGCAACGACAAGCCCTGGTGCAACAGACACAAGCATCAAAGAAACGGTGACAACACCGAGGACATGACAGTCAATGCCGGATTCAGTGTCTCTAAGTCCGGTCAGCGGAAGAAGCCATATAAAAGGAACAATCCGGGCTCATCCAGGTTGGACCGCATACTCGATCGTCCATGTCAAATACATGACACTCCTGATAAACCAGCCAATCATACGAACAGAGGCTGTTGGGTTTTTAAACAGGCCAGCAAGTTAAATGCCGAGAACAAGGAGAAGGGGTCTCAAAGCAAGGACGATGACAAGGAGCCCCGACCAACGAACACAGGGGGACAGAAGAAGTCCCCCCCAAGTTAAAACGGTGAACATGATATATGCTACCCATATCCCCAAGAGGGAGCGCAAGCGCGCACTCAGGGACATATATGCGATGGAGCCAGTCGCCCCAAAGTTCAACCCATGGTCGTCCTGCCTGATCACCTTCAATCGCATGGACCATCCGACCAGTATCCATCATGGCAGTTCAGCCGCACTGGTCCTCGATCTAATCATTGATGGATTCCACCTTACGCGAGTCCTCATGGACGGCGGCAGCAGCCTGAACCTGCTCTATCAGGATATAGTGCGCAAAATGGGTATTGATCCCTCAAGGATCAAGCCCACAAAAACCACCTTTAAAGGAGTCATACTAGGTGTAGAGGCCCGCTGTACGGGCTCAATCACACTGGAGGTGTTCTTCGGATCCCCGGACAACTTTCGAAGCGAAGAGTTGATCTTCGATATCATCCCCTTTCGCAGTGGCTATCATGCACTGCATGGACGAACCGCATTCGCTCGATTCAATGCGGTGCCACACTATGCTTATCTCAAGCTCAACATGCCCAGACCACGCGGTGTCATAACAGTCAATGGAAACATGGAACACTCCCTCCGTACCGAGGAGCACACCATTGCCCTCGTAGCAGAAGCACAAAGCGGCCTTTTTAGGCCAAACCTTAATTCGGCGGCCAAGCTCCCGGACACTGTCAAACGAGTCTGAACTACTCTGCAGCAGGACAGTCCAACTCGTCAAGAGCTTGCACTACAAAAAAGTACACTTCCGTGATGACACGTGTTTGTCATAGTAGGTCATGTTTTTTGTCATGCATGTACATCAATGACGATTTTATGAAAGAATCAAGATAGTCATACCTGTGCTGTCGTAGGAGTGTACCATGACATTACCAAAATTATCATCACGGAAGTGTCCATTTCCATGTCGATAAATTACGCGTCACATAAGTGCTTTCGTCAAGGGTGACCGACACGTGGCATCCACAGTAACGGAACGCCGTTAAGCTATCGGGTCCGGTTTTGTATCTGATAACCCGTTAACAGCCCCAACCAATGGCGATTTTCCACGTGTAAAATCATCATTGGCTGGAGGAAACACATGTGGGCTCACCGTTGGGACAGATGTCATGCACTCATTGGACCCAAGGCGCCTATGATACGTCGACATGTGGCACGACCCAACGGAGGCCCATTCCTGTGAAAAGGCCGGCCCGTTTGACTTGGTCAAAAGGTGGCGGGCCGGCCCATGGAAAGCCTGTTAACGGCCTGTTCGCATATAGCCCATTTACAGCCCGCTAACCCAGGGCCCGTTACGACCTCTCCGAATTAGGCCCAATAGCGTCATCTGGGCTATCCAATATGATTCCAGTCTGTTTTAACTTCTCGCCCATGTATAGCCCATGATGTCTTTTGGCCCATATGAGGCCCTTTGTAACTCTTGGCCCATTAATGGCACATGGTGAAACCGGCCCGTAATGAACAGTGTATCACTTTATACCCATTAATGGCCCATTATTCCATTGGGCCATTTCCTGCCCAAGTTATCTTTCAGCCTTCTCGGGACCCATTTATTCTTGGGCTCATTTCCAGCATTCGGTTACTTAGGCCCGTTACTGTCATTTTCTGCTTGTGGGCCGAATTCAGCCCGTCTTTACAGTTGGCCCGTTTGTGGCCCGTTAATACATTGGGCCATTTTCATGTCAAAAAAACCTGTTGGGCTGTTTTCCTAGTGTTATCAAATACGGCCTATTAACGGCCCGTTATGGTCCACGAATAGTACGACCCATGATTGGTGAAATGATGATACGCCCCGTAGAAGGCCCATGGATCCTACGGCCGGTAAATGGCCCATGGATCATATGGCCGGTAGAAGGCCCATGGATCGTATGGCCCGTAGAAGGCCCAAGGATCCTACAGCCCGTAGAAGGCCCATGGATCCTATGGCCCGTATAGAAGGCCAATGGATCCTATGCCCCGTAGAATGCCCATGGATCATACGGCCTACAGGAGGCCCATGGTTACAATAGTCCATGTGTTGCCATGATTATTTTGGCCTAGTTACCAAAAATAGGTTATTGTGGCCACTAGAAAAACACAGAAAAAGAACTGTAGTGACTACAAGAAAACAACTAAACAAGACAATAAAGAAATAAATAAGCAAGCAATTAATGCTAGCCTATTACCACTATTACACATATTACATCCACTGGGCATCAAAGTTTGCCACCAGTGCAAATATAGGAACAAAGCAACATATTACATACTGAAAGTGCGTTATGTCGACTAGAGGGGGGGGGGTGAATAGGCGATTTTTATGAATTCTTCACTGAGGAATTTTCTGGTGAGGAAATTCCTTAGCGAAGAACTATTAGCAGCGGAATAAGTACTCAGAAGTAAGCATAACAGAATACAAGCATGGTCATCATGATGAAATGAAGACAAGCATAGAGTACAGAAAGCGTAATCACAGGATAACACAAGATGAAGACAAACAGACTGAAGAAATTGAACAGAGGAAATTGAGAAAGTCTTCAGTCAAAGTCTTCAAACACAGATATGAACAAACACTCAACACAGTAATGAGGAAATGAAAGGGTTGAGGAAATAGAACCAGTTAGGTTGGTGAAGACAATGATTTGGTAGACCAGTTCCAACTGCTGTCTCAGTTGTACGTCTGGTTGGAGCGGCTGAGTATTTAAACTCGAGGACACGCAGTCCCGGACACCCAGTCACTGAGCACGCAACTCAGGACACCCAGTCCTCACCGTATTCTCCTTGAACTAAGATCACGCAGGTCTCGTCCAATCACTCGTGGTAAGTCTTCAGGCGACTTCCAAACCTTCACAGACTTGGTCACTCGGCGATCCACAATTCCTCTTGGATGCTCTAGACCTTGACGCCTAACCGTCTGGAAGAAGCACAGTCTTCAAAGGTAACAAGCGTCGGATCCACGCGGGATCAATTTCTTCAGTGATGCTCAATCACTTTGGGGTTTGTAGGTGTTTGGGTTTGGGATTTTCCTCACTTGATGATTTTCGCTCAAAGTCCTCGGAGGATGGGTTGCTCTCAAATGACAAGTGTCAAGTTCTCTCGGAGCAGCCAACCAGCTAGTGGTTGTAGGGGGCGGCTATTTATAGCCTAGGGAGCAGCCCGACATGATAAGACATAAATGCCCTTCAATGATATGACCGTTAGGTGGATAAGATATTTTGGGACAGCTGGCGCGCAGCACAGCAACGGTCGGAAATTTGACTCTCAAATTCCTCAGGGCTATCATGTTCCTCACTGTGTAGGTAATTCGCACTGGCGAATTCCTAACTCCTCAGTCAGAACAAATTCATCAGCGACCAGAAGAACTTCGTCTCTGTCACTGAAGAAAGTGACTGAACTGTATGAGATTTCCAAAGGCTTCACTCGAAGGGATTGGTAGGTGTAGGATTTTGAGTTGAGCATCACATGGAAATTTTTCCTTAGTATTTCCTCGACCCCCTTTAACAGTACGGTGTTTCCTATGACTCAAGAAAGAGAAAATGAAACTACGAAAACAAAAGTCTTCACGCTTCATGTTCCACAAATGAATACCAAGTCTTCAAGGTCACACCAATTTCTTCACTTTCAAAGTCTTCAGAAAGTCTTCAGAATATCAAAGTCTTCAGTTGAAGAACTTCATTTTTAGGGGTCGACTTTCTCTGTAAATATCAAACTCCTCATAGACTTATAGACCTGTGTACACTCACAAACGCATTAGTCCCTTAACCTATAAGTCTTCAATACACCAAAATCACTAAGGGGCACTAGATGCACTTACAATCTCCCCCTTTTTGGTGATTGATGACAACATAGGTTAAGTTTTCAACGGGGATAAATATATGAAGTGTATACACTGATATTGAGGAATTTGATTACAAGATATAGAAGAACTCCCCCTGAAGATGTGCATAGTGAGGAATTTGCTTTTGAGGCAATGCACATTTGAAGAGTTGAATCATGGAGATCTCCCCCTATATCTTGTAATTCATACACGCATTTGATATATAATATGAAGAATTTGAAATGCATGATGAAATATGGTGCCTGATGAGATTCAGCATGCGTGCAATGTCATTAACGAGGAATAAGCATGCAGAGCATAATGCAACAAAAGTATCAGCGCACCATCGGGTTTAAGATTACAACTCGATCCAAATAAAAGTTTCAGAAGAACGAGAGTTGTAACTTAAAAAAATGCCCTTAATATAGACCCGCTTGAAGACTAACTCAGATTTCTCCCCCTTTGTCATCAAATGACCAAAAGGATTGAAACTGAGGACTAACGCCCCTGAAGAATTTCAAGTTGATGGAGGAGCGCCAGCGTTGTCGGGGTTGTTTGTTGGAGCAGGGCCTGCCGCAGTGTCGTCCAAATCTTCATACTCATCAGTGTCACGCGATGAAGAATAAGAGCTGGCCACCAAGGAAGGAACTTTGACCTTCTTGAATTTCTTCGGTGGAGGTGCAGACCAGTCAAATTCTTCCTTGAGACCCATATTCTTCAGATCTGCAGCGCTGTAGACATGAGAGAGAACAGCCCAGGTGCGGTTGAGGGTTTCATGGAGGTAGTAGTGGTTCTTCTTCACTGCATTGTGTGTGGAGGTCATGTTGTGAAGAATTGAACCAAACTGACGCTTGACCCATTTATGATTGCGATCAACCTTCTGATGAAGACTGAGGAGTAACTCACGATCAGTCATCACCCTGGGTGCTGTGGCTTGAGGATTTTGCTTGGCTGAGGTATTGGCGGCAGAGTCATGGGTGGCAGAATCGTCATTGGTAGAGTAAGATGCAGCCTTGCGAAATTGACCATCCAATGGACGAATGCCTTCATCGATCACAGCAGCGGCCTTGCCTTTATCATCAGCTGATGAAACTGTCCGTTTGAGGACTTCAATGGGAGGCAAGTAGCTACCGTGGTTCAGAGTGTCAGCTTTGTAATTCAGTGAAGATCTTGCCCTGATGAATCTCATAATCCAAGGAGCATAGGGCTTCAGCTCGAATGGTGACATAGCAATATTGGCCAGAGTCCTCATGAAGAAATCATGGAAGTTTATGGGAACGCCATGAATGATGTTGAAAAGCATATTCTTCATGATGCCAACGACTTCTTCATCATTTGAGTCGTGGCCTTTGATAGGACTCATTGTCTTCGTCAGAATTCGATAGACAGTCCGAGGCACATACAATAATTCCTTGACGAGGAATTTGGTTCTTGGGGCCTGCCTTGGCTTCAAAGGCTTCATCAGCACTTGCATATAGTGATTTGAAAGTTCTGGTTCGTTGTAGATACAACGAGCATCATCAACTGGAGGACTGAGTGGTAGAGCACGAAGCAATTCAGTTGCTGGTGCCTTGTAGTGAGTATTTTCAGACATCCAGTCTAATACCCATGTGTTCACGTCTTCAGCGTTTCCGGTGATGTGCAGGGTTGCATAAAATTGGAGAATGAGTTCTTCATTCCAGTCACAGATATCAATGCAGAAATTCAGAAGTCCTGCGTCGTGAAGAACACTGAGGACTGGCTCAAAGCCGGGCAGAGACTCCATGTCCACATGAGGAATATGTGCATGATCGAAGACTTTGTCTTTGTTGAAGAGCACTGAGGAATAGAAATTGGCTTGGCTGGCAGTCCAGAAACGCCTCTTCCTTATGCGAGCAGAATCATATGGATTGTAATCAGTGAAGAATACGTGCTCGGCAAAGAAATCTTCAGCCTTGAACTTCTATTTGCTTGAGAACGGATTCTTTTGCTTTGGTAGAGGGGTGTCAGTGAGTTGCATGACCACCTCAGGAATCGCGAGCTCAGGTTCTTCAGGCTGAGGAATTTCTTGTTCCTCAACAGGTGCAGTCTGAGGATCAGCAGCAGCAGGTTCATCAGCACTAGTGGCTGGAATTTCTTCATGCACAGAGAGAGTGGGTTGAGTTTCTTCAGAGCCCATTTGAACTGTTGGTGCAGGGGACTGAGGAATCTGTTGGAGCGGGGTGAAGAGAGGAGTATTGGGATGCTGACTTTCCCAAAAGTCATCATTCATCACAGGTGTGGTGCATCCTATATCCACATCTTCATCTTCAATTTCCTCAACACCAGCCTCTTCAGCTGTGAACTGAGGCATAGGTGAGGAAATGACTGGCGTTGAAGGGATTCGTCCACTTCAATTTCTTCATCAATCTGCTCTGACGAAGCAGCAGAATGATGTTCTTCATCAGATCCGATGGGGATCTCATAGTCTTCTCCAAAAGGAACAAGGTCCTTTGACGGCATGGAGGAAATTGGAACAGCATCAATTGGATTTTCAAGTGAGCTGGTCATTGGCTTCATTTTCTTCGCAGCCGAAGAATTTGACACAGCTGATGCCTTCCTTTTCTTCACTGCAGCTCGCTCTGCAGCCTTGGTTTTCTTCACATCAAATGCACATGGAAGAATTGGAGTTGGTGTAGGTGCAGGAGGAGCTGAGGAATCTGGTTGAATTTCTTCAGGCGCAACTGGTGCAGTTGCCCTGACTTCTTCAGTTTCTTCAGGCGCACCACTAGTGGATGCCCTGGCAATTTCTTCAGCGGCTGGAATGGGATCATCAGCCCTGGAACTAGCATTTTCATCAGCAGCCTGAACTTCATCAGCGGTGCTGGCATGTTCTTCAGTCGGCTGAGCTGAGGCTTCAGCCTGAGGAATTTCATGTTGCGTTGAGGCTGCAACATTGGTGAATTTCTTCGTCAGGTTGACGAATCTGACCTTGGCCCCTTGCCAATCAGCATAATAAGCATCGAAGTTTTTGCTGAGGTCTTGAATTTCAGTCTGGACCTTGAGAAGTTCTTCAGGTGTCATTTTGACAACGTTTTTCTTCAGGAACTTCTCCTTTCTGTATTGAGCTTTCTTGATCTCTCTTGCCTTTTCAAACTTCCATTTCTCTTCAGTGATGAAATGGGTCAGCATGTGATTTTGACCAGCGGTCAGATGAAAATCAGGCATGGGGGTGTTTGGATCCTTGTGCCAGAGATCAATATAATCGAGGATTTTCCTCGGATCCAACAGCAGTGGCACAGATGTGCCTTTGGCTCTAGCGGCCTTCACCTGTCTGTCTCTGATGATTTCTGCGAGTTCATCATCAGAAGCTTCATCATCAGATGGCACATGGAATGCGACCTGTTTCTTCTTTGGACTTGGCCGAGGACCTCGTCCAGCTGTTGCTTTGGTCTTCAGCAGAGTCGGGCCAGATGATGAAATTGGTGCAGCTGAGGAACTTGCTGAGACACCAGAGGCAATCGAGAAACCAGCAGTCCTTTGACATGTAGTCAGATGCACAGGTGCTGAGGACTTTGTCGGAACTGCTGAGGACTTGGGAGGAGCAGGAGCAGTGTGAGGAATTTGCCGTGAGGGCGCTGCTGAGGAACTTGGCCGTGAGGGCGCTGATGGTGAAGCACTTGGCTTACGAGCGGGCTTCTTTGGCATGGATTTCCTCGGTTGGACCGAGGCCTCAGTAGCAGTAGCAGTGGCAGAATCCTCATTGAATTTCTTCACTGCCTCCTTGGCTTGTCTTGCCAATTTGGCTTGGCGCTTAGCCCATTCTTCAGGAAAGTCCTCACCACGTTTGATGCTTGTGGGATCAGCTACTTGGCCAGGTGCCAATGGAGCTCTTGGGCACGGAGGATTGAGGGCGAATTTCTTCATGTACTTTGGAGTCACATATCTGTATTCCCTCCATTCCCTTGCCCATCTCCGTTCAATCTTCTGAATGCGCACCTTGCGCTGATTTTTGTTTTCTTTGCCATATTTTGCTTCATCAAGTGTGCAATAGTCATCATAAATTTCCTCAGGGATCTCAAACACAGTCATAACCTCAGGTTTCTTTCCTCCTTTCTGCGGCTTCTTACCGTCTGCCATATTCTTCAGTTGAGGAATTTGAACAAATGAGTTCTCTGAAGAAGTATGCAGTTTTTCTTCGAGGAACGCTGCAAATGAGTTAAGTTGATGAGAACCTAGTGATTCAGCAGCAGACATGAGTACCTGTGAATAGAGTACAGGTGCGAGGAATTTGGAGAGGTCATATGCGTTTTGAGAAGGTTTTTGAAAAGAACAAGTTTTGAGGAATTTGACCAGATGAGCCTTGAAGAATTTCACTAAGCGATCTTTGTCTTAGGTTCCAGAGTTGTATAGATCGAGGATCCACACAATTGAGGAATCTTGAGGAAAATCATTGCTTAGAGAAACGAATCAAGAGCATAGTTTGTTTGAGGTGTTCATATATGTGAAGATTTGAAGAATAAACACCTTTGAAGATTTTCAGGAAAGCTTGAGAATCAAAGTGAGTAATAAAAGTAACTCTTAATTACCCGAAATGAAGAACACGGTGAACTGAGAAGAACGGATGGGAAGTTTGTCAGATTAGATATTCCTTGCCCTAACTCGGCGGAGGAAGACAGCTAAGGCGGCGGCGGAGTGAAGATTTCCGCGGTCGGCATGAGTACAGCGGCGACGAGGTCGAGGCAGCGAAGCTCTTCCTCACCGGCGACGATGGAGTAGCGGTGGCGCTAGGGTTTGAGGAGCTCGAGCGGGAGAGAGATGGTCGAGCGGAGTAAATGAAGTGAGGAAGGGGAAAGGGGTATTTATAGACACGGTGAAAAACTGTTCGCCCGAAGATTTAGGACGAACGTGCCCCTGCCCTTTCTCCTTCACGCGACATGTGTCACCCACGTACTGTGTAGTGGAGATCATGTACGATCGTGGGTGAATAGAATAATGCATCATGGGATGCGGAACAGTTTGAGCGGCAAAAACGAAAGTTTGGATAAGATTTGTTTTAAAGTTTTGTTCGTAATTTCTTTAGCTGACAAGGACAGAGTGAAGATTTTGAACGAGTTTCAAATAGAACGCACATGAAGAATTTGTGAATATATTGGGTTGAGTATAGCATAGAGGGGGAAGGGTCCGATCACATTCACTTAGCAAAAAAACAACTTGAAGAAATAGCTATAAGTGAATGTTGTAGAGGACATAAACTCATATATATATATAGCCAATGAAGAAAAACGAAGGGAACAGTGAAGATTTTGCAAAGTTGAAAAACTGAAGACATTCAAAACTGAGGAAAAACTCAAATTGAAGATTTTCAACTTTTTGTGGTGGCGTGACCCACCGTATTAGAATGATGGTTTCAGACACCGCGTACAATTGTCGTAGGGTTCTGAGAATCAAATTCTTCATTAATTTCTTCACACTTAGAGTGTTATTCTTCATTGATTGAAGAAAAACGTTTCTTCATGTGTTGCACATCTAAGTCATCAATTTTTCATAAGTGTTAGGATGTGTGTCCTTTTCAAAGAACATTCGAAGATTCTAAGATATTTAGCTCACACCGCAACTTGCTAAATCTCTTCTCATCCAAGGGCTTAGTGAAGATATCAGCTAGCTGTTCTTCAGTCTTCACGTGCTCGATGGAGATGTCGCCCTTCAACACATGATCACGAAGAAAATGATGACGAATCTGAATGTGCTTTGTCTTCGAGTGCTGAACTGGGTTGTGAGCAATCTTGATGGCACTCTCATTGTCGCAGAGGAGAGGCACATTCTTCATGTTGACTCCATAGTCCTTGAGTGTTTGCTTCATCCAAAGCAGTTGAGCACAGCAAGAGCCAGCAGCAATGTATTCAGCTTCCGCAGTGGACAGTGATACGCAGTTCTGTTTCTTCGAGGACCAACAGACCAAAGATCGTCCGAGGAAATGACAAGTGCCAGAAGTTGACTTGCGGTCCACACGATCACCAGCATAGTCAGAGTCAGAATATCCAATGAGATCAAAAACAGAGCCCTTGGGGTACCATAATCCTAGTGTTGGTGTGTGAGCTAGATATCGAAGAATATGCTTCACAGCCTTATGGTGTGATTCCTTCGGTGCAGCTTGAAATCGGGCACACATGCAAACACTAAGCATTATATCTGGCCTAGATGCACATAAGTACAATAAAGAACCAATCATGGAGCGGTATACCTTGTGATCGAAGTCAATACCATTTTCATCAGTGCATAGATGGCCTTTTGTGGGCATAGGAATTTTGACGCCTTTGCAATCTTGCATGCCGAATTTCCTCAGTACATCTTTGAGGTATTTCTCCTGAGATATGAATATGCCATTGCGCTGTTGACGAATTTGAAGACCTAAGAAAAATTTCAACTCTCCCATCATAGACATTTGATATTCTTCACTCATCATATAGGCAAATTCATCACTATAACGTTGGTCAGTACACCCAAAGATAATATCATCAACATATATTTGGCACACAAACAGTTCACCATCATAAGATTTAGTAAAGAGAGTAGGGTCGAGTGAACCGGGTGTGAAGCCATTCTTCACGAAGAATTCCTTCAATGTATCATACCACGCCCGAGGGGCTTGCTTGAGGCCATAGAGGGCCTTATTAAGTTTGAATACTTTGTCAGGAGTCTTTGGATCTTCAAAACTTGGGGTTGAGCAACATATACTTCTTCCTCAAGCTTACCATTGAGGAATGCACTTTTCACATCCATTTGATATAAGATGATATCATGATGATTAGCATAAGCAAGTAATATGCGAATAGACTCAAGTCTAGCAACAGGTGGAAAAGTTTCATCGAAATCAATTCCTTCAACCTGTGTGTAGCCTTGAGCTACTAGTCGTGCCTTATTCCTTACCACAAGGCCATTTTCATCTTGCTTGTTGCGGTAGATCCACTTTGTGCCAATGATATTGTACTTGCGAGGATCTGGACGTTTGACCAGTTCCCAGACATTGTTGAGCTCGAACTGATGTAATTCTTCTTGCATAGCCTGAATCCACTCCGGCTCCAAAAATGCTTCATCTACCTTAGTGGGCTCTGTGATAGAAACAAAAGCATAGTGCCCACAAAAGTTAGTTAAATGTGAAGCTTTTGAGCGTGTGAGAGGACCTGGCGCTTCAATGTCATCGATGATCTTGTCAACTTGTACTTATTTTGCAACGCGAGGATGAGCTGGTTGACGTCGAGGTATTTGATCATTTTCCTCAGCACCATTGTCTTCATCATTATCTTCAGGTGCATCAGCTCGACGTTCTTCGCGTACTGGAATGAATTCTTCAGCAAGTTCTTCAGTAGGAATGACATCCTCAGTTGCCTTGAACTTGATAGAATCCTCAGGTGCTGGTTCATCTAACACAGAAGGTAGGTGCTCTCTTTGCGAGCCATTAGTTTCATTGAACCGCACATCTATAGTTTCAACAATCTTGTGAAGAGCGATGTTGAAGACTCTGTAGGTGTGCGAGTCCTTTCCGTAACCAAGCATAAAACCTTCATGTGCTTTCGGTGCAAATTTAGAATTGTGGTGAGGATCTCTAATCCAACATTTTGCGCCGAAGACTTTGAAATAACTCACATTGGGTTTTTTGTCAGTGAGGAGTTCATAGGCCATCTTCTTGAAGAATTTGTGAAGATATACTCTGTTGATGATGTGGCACACAGTATCAATTGCATCAATCCAAAAACGATAAGGCGTTTTGTATTCATCAAGCATAGTGCGAGCCATCTCAACAAGAGTTCTGTTCTTGCGCTCCACGACGCCATTTTGCTGAGGAGTATAAGGAGCAGATAACTCATGAGTAATACCAAGTTCATCAAGATAGTCATCAAGACCGGAATTCTTGAACTCAGTTCCATTGTCACTTCTGATGTGCTTGATCTTCACACCAAAGTTGGTTGAAGCCCTCGAGGAAAATCGTTTGAAGACTTCCTGCACTTCATGTTTGTAAGTAACAATGTGTACCCATGTGTATCGAGAATAATCATCAACAATGACAAAACCATATAGAGATGCAGCATTAGAGAATGCTGAGTAATGATTTGGTCCGAAGAGGTCCATGTGAAGTAATTCGAATGGACGTGTAGTGGTCATGATAGTATTTGCTGGATGCTTGGCCTTGGTCATTTTTCCAGCTTCACAGGCTCCGCATAAGTGATCCTTGAGGAATATGACATTCTCAATGCCAATGACATGCTTCTTCTTTGCAAGCGTGTGCAAATTCCTCATGCCTGCGTGACCAAGTCATCGATGCCATAGCCAGCCTTCTGAAGCTTTTGCAAGTAAGCACACGGCTGGTTGTGGTCCTGTAGAGAAATCAACAATATACAAATCTCCTCTCCTAAAGCCTTCGAAGACTTTGGAATTGTCAGCTTCCATAATCACAACATAGCGATACTTGCCAAAGACAACAACCATATCAAGATCACAAAGCATGTGTTTATCCTTAGAGATCGCAACCTTACCAAGACCCAATACCTGACTTTTGCCTTTGTCAGCAAAGATGATATGCTTCAGATGTGACGGTGATAAGGGAGCATCCATCAAAAGATTCTTGTCACCAGTCATGTGATTTGTACATCCACTATCGAGGACCCATTCAGTGGTTTTGGGTTGATCATCCTGCAGATGAATTAGTGTAACTTACAATCTCATATGCTTCATCAATGAAGAATATGATATCAAGTTCATCAGATGAATTTCATCAAGCGGTAAACAGATATAGCAATATGAGGACGTGTGAAATGAAAGTTCATTTCATCATGGTTAGCCTGCGTCCTTTCAGGCAGTTTTTGTCAGGTCCCCAGCAAATTCTTCAGACGTTAAGGCACGTCTGGAGACCTGACCCTGCAGAAGAGATTAGTTCTTTTTCTTCACCACCCACATCTGAAGGGGTGGCAAAGAGTTCATCACTCTGCGAGCACCATACGAGAATGGTGGCATAGAAGCCAAACCATTTCGTTTCACATAAGAGGGGTTAGGGTAAGCATATGAATAAGCAGAGAAATTCTTCGAGGACTTATGAGCATAATGATTTGAAGAATAATGTGCATATTCATAGACCTTAGCTCTACCCTGCGAAACAGAGTTGTTAGCACGATGATAATCATGTGAGGACTTTGATCCATTTGAGGAATTTGGTTCGTATGAGGACTTGGATCCATATGAAGAATTTGGTCCATATGAAGAGTTTGATCTGGAGTTCCTATTCTTCACAAGTGGTGTCATGAGGACATTCACCTGAAGACTTTCAACATAACTTTTGGGAACCCAGATTTTCTTCATAGGGGAACCGTTCCTGCAGTTAGTCCCAACATATCTAGCAAATACTTCACCATTCTGATTTTTGAACAGTTTATAGTTGGAGTCAAATGACTCATCAGAAGAATGAGGAGATTCACATGTAAAGCCAGATAACAAGGATGGATCAACTGGAGGTCCCTTTGCAGCAACCCATGAGGTTTTGGGGTACTGCTCAGGCTTCCAATATGTTCCATCAGCATTGAGTTTCCTCTCAAAGGCAATACCCTCTTTCCTAGGGTTTCTGTTGAGGATCTGCTTTTTGAGCACATCACAAAGAATCTGATGCCCTTTGAGGCTTTTGTACATGCTTGTCGTGTACAGTTCCTTCAGCCCTGCATCGTCAGTGATACTAGCAATGTCCTCAGATGAGGAATTAGTGATAGCAGAGGCAGATGAAGAATTTGTAACAGTTGAAGCATTTGAACATTCAGGTGAAGAATTAGCAGATTCACGTTCAATGCACTTTAAGCATGGAGGAACAAATTCTTCCTGAGAAGTGCTGATTTGTTGAGCAAGTAAAGAATCGCGCTCCTTCTGAAGATCTTCATAACTCACTCTTAGCTTCTCAAGATCTTGCTTTCTTTGAAGAAATTCATAAGAAAGTTTCTCATGATCAGATAAGAGAGTGTTATGATGACTTTGAAGGTTATCAAACCTAGACTAAAGTCTCTGAAGATTTTCAGTCAGGGCTTTAGTGCGATCCATTTCTTCACCTAACATATCATCACTTTTGTCTAGCATGTTTTGAACCTTTTCAAAAGCCCTTTTTGTTTTACAGCAATCTTAGCAAGTTTAGAGTAGCTGGGTTTGAGATTCTCATCAGATTCATTTTCACTAGATTCAGAGGAGGTGTATTTGAGTACCTTTGCACCTTTTGCCATGAAGCAATAGGTGGGAGCGTAGTCATCATCATCTTCATCAGGCTTGTCGGTGGGGTCAGTTTCTTCAGTGTTGAAGATGGACTTGCTAACGAAAGCAGTAGCGAAGGCCAGACTCGCCACACCAGATTCGGATTCTTCAGACGTCTCCTCTTCCTCATTTTCTTCAGATTCAGCTTCAGAGTCCATTTCCTTGCCAATGAATGCCCGAGCCTTCTTGGAGCTGCTCTTCTTGTGAGATGAAGACTTCGAGGGTTTTGATGACGAAGATTTTGACGATTTCTTCTTTTTCTTTGCATCATCAGAACTGTAATCCTTGCATTTCTTCTTCTTCAATTCCTTTTCCCACTGAGGACAATCTTGAATATAATGACCAGGTTTCTTGCATTTGTGACACAGCCTTCTCTTATAGTCACTTGATGAGGAATCACTGCTTCTTGAGGATTTTCCAAAGCGACCACGTCTTGAGAACTTCTGGAATTTCTTCACGAGCAGTGCTAGCTCCTGGCTCAATTTTTCAGGATCACCAAGGCTACTACCAGAGTCCTCACATTTAGACTCAGACACAACCTTGGCCTTTAGGGCACGTGGTTTGCCATAACTCGAACCATAGAGATCTCTCTTTTCAGCAAGCTGGAACTCGTGAGTATTTAGCCTTTCGAGGATATCGGCAGGATCAAGAGACTTGTAGTCAGCCCATTCTTGTATCATCAGACCCAGAGTATCAAATGAGGAATCAAGCGATCTCAACAGTTTCTTCACCACCTCATGGTCAGTGATGTCAGTGGCACCGAGGGCTTGAAGCTCATTTGAGATGTCAGTGAGGCGATCGAAGGTTTGTTGGACATTTTCATTGTCGAGTCTTTTGAAGCGGTTGAAGAGATTCCGAAGAACATCAACTCGAGAGTCACGCTGAGTTGAGACTCCTTCATTCACTTTGGACAGCCTATCCCAGATAAGCTTGGCAGTTTCCAAAGCACTCACTCTTCCATACTGTCCTTTACTCATATGGCCACATATGATATTCTTTGCTTGAGAATCGAGTTGCTTGAATCTCTTCACATCGGTAGCGTTCAGTGAGGGTGAAACAGAGGGAACACCATTTTCCACAACATACCAGAGATCGTTGTCAATTGCTTCGAGATGCATTCGCATCTTGTTTTTCCAGTAGGGGTAGTCCGTTCCATCAAAGGTAGGACACCCAGCCGAGACCTTGATCATACCCGTGGTCGACATAACTAAAACTCCAGGTGGTTAAACCAAAATCACACAGAACAAGGGAGTACCTTGCTCTGATACCAATTGAAAGTGCGTTATGTCGACTAGAGGGGGGGGGGGGTGAATAGGCGATTTTTATGAATTCTTTACTGAGGAATTTGCCGGTGAGGAAATTCCTTAGCGAAGAACTATTAGCAGCGGAATAAGTACTCAGAAGTAAGCATAACAGAATACACGCATGGTCATCATGATGAAATGAAGACAATCACAGAGTACAGAAAGCGTAATCACAGGATAACACAAGATGAAGACAAACAGACTGAAGAAATTGAACTGAGGAAATTGAGAAAGTCTTCAGTCAAAGTCTTCAAACACAGATATGAACAAACATCAACATAGTAATGAGGAAATGAAAGGGTTGAGGAAATAGAACCAGTTAGGTTGGTGAAGACAATGATTTGGTAGACCAGTTCCAACTGCTGTCTTAGTTGTACGTCTGGTTGGAGCGGCTGAGTATTTAAACTTGAGGACACGCAATCCCGAACACCCAGTCACTGAGCCGCAACTCAGGACACCCAGTCCTCACCGTATTCTCCTTGAACTAAGACCACGCAGGTCTCGTCCAATCACTCGTGGTAAGTCTTCAGGTGACTTCCAAACCTTCACAGACTCGGTCACTCGGCAATCCACAATTCCTCTTGGATGCTCTAGACCTTGACGCCTAACCGTCTGGAAGAAGCACAGTCTTGAAAGGTAACAAGCGTCGGATCCACGCGGGATCAATTTCTTCAGTGATGCTCAATCACTTTGGGGTTTGTAGGTGTTTGGGTTTGGGATTTTCCTCAGTTGATGATTTTCGCTCAAAGTCCTCGGAGGATGGGTTGCTCTCAAATGACAAGTGTCAAGTTCTCTCGGAGCAGCCAACCAGCTAGTGGTTGTAGGGGGCGGCTATTTATAGCCTAGGGAGCAGCCCGACATGATAAGACATAAATGCCCTTCAATGATATGACCGTTAGGTGGATAAGATATTTTGGGACAGCTGGCGCGCAGCACAGCAACGGTCGGAAATTTGACTCTCAAATTCCTCAGGGCTATCATGTTCCTCACTGTGTAGGTAATTCGCACTGGTGAATTCCTAACTCCTCAGTCAGAACAAATTCATCAGCGATCAGAAGAACTTCGTCTCTGTCACTAAAGAAAGTGACTGAACTGTATGAGATTTCCAAAGGCTTCACTCGAAGGGATTGGTAGGTGTAGGATTTTGAGTTGAGCATCACATGGAAATTTTTCCTTAGTATTTCCTCGACCCCCTTTAACAGTACGGTGTTTCCTATGAATCAAGAAAGAGAAAATGAAACTACGAAAACAAAAGTCTTCACGCTTCATGTTCCTCAAATGAATACCAAGTCTTCAGGGTCACACCAATTTCTTCACTTTCAAAATCTTCAGAAAGTCTTCAGAATATCAAAGTCTTCAGTTGAAGAACTTCATTTTTAGGGGTCGACTTTCTCTGTAAATATCAAACTCCTCATAGACTTATAGACCTGTGTACCCTCACAAACGCATTAGTCCCTTAACCTATAAGTCTTCAATACACCAAAATCACTAAGGGGCACTAGATGCACTTACACATACACTAGCCGTCAAAATTGGCCACCAGTGCAAATAAACGCGGCAGCAAAACAAGAGCATAACTGAAACAACTTCAGAAGAGCTCAAGAGACGTTATCCTGGGTATCCACCATGCTGGCAATAAGCTTAGCAAGCTTATTAGCTTTGTCCTGTTTGGTGCTAAAATCCTCCAACGCTTGCTGTTGCACCAGAAAGTATGCATCTGAATGCTCCAGGGACTTCCGCAGTCCTTCCGCTTCTTGTCACAGCATAGCTGGTCGATGTCTTTCAGCTTGTAGTTGAGACTCAAGAAACCGAACTGATTTAGACAGTGAGTTTGAATAGCTTGTGCAAGCGGTAGTGGCCAGTAACTCGAACACTAAACCAAGACAGGACTTTGGGGTTGTTTTACTGTCTTCAAGATAGTCTTCCTTAGCTGTTTTATCAGCTTTGTTGGAGACCAACAAGGATGTGTGACTATTCTAAATGTTATCTGCATTACTTCATTTACCATTGCTTAATAAGGCACTCTTCCCCAATATTCTGTCAGCATTCTAAAAGAAGAAACAAGCAGACACATAACAGGTTTAGCATGGACTAGTAAATGAAACTCATTTTGGTGAACAAGTTCATTAGTAAGGTCGACAGGATCAAACTACCAAGTCTTCTATTGCCAAGTACTAGTACATAATAAAAGCATCAAACAAACATATATCTATGTCCTATGGTCACTGCATTGTCTTGCCAAATCAAAATAGAGACACGGTTCAAATCATATCAGTTCAAGACAAAGCAGCAGTGAAAGAATACAAAGCGTGGAAAACTACATGGCATAACAAGATTTCAGATGGGTACCACAGGTCTACATGTACAACAACACTATTGGCTCTGTTGTGATGCTAGTAATGTGCATGATACGAGAAGTCAACTGTATACACAATTGAAATTGAAATCAACAGAGCTATTGATAAGAGCAAACCTGTTAAAGAAACATGCGTTAACATACCTGCTGTGCCATTGGAGTTTCGATTGGATCCTTCAATTTAAAAATAAGTTTGTATGAGTAAATACAGTGATACAAGAGCAAAATGCACATCATAGTTAAAAAAGGCGCGCCTAAGCGAGCGCTTAAGCGTGCCTAGGCTCTAGGCGTTGGCAAAACGCATTGCGCATAACTAAGCTTAATCTGTGCATAACTGCGCATAAGCATGCGCTTTGGTCAGTAAAGCGCAAGGCGGTGGCAAAACGCACAATTAACGCCTAGCGCTTTTTTGGAACTATGATAGCAATGGAATCTTAAATTAGAACAGTTGTTCTTCAGGTTTAGGCACTTGTTCTACATGAACAGAGTACATAAGACGCAAGAATATAGTACTTAAAATAGAAAATGAGCTCATAGACCTTACCACATTCTTGGTTCGGGACCAGTACAGAACAAAGCGTTCCCAATCATCGTCCAGTAAATGTGTCTCAGGAGAACGTAAGGGAATTTGATGAGTTTCTTTGCCGGTGAAGTACGTTTTCTTCAGGTAATTCTGATATTGACACCAAGCATTCTTGAAGATAGCAGAGGTATTAGCATAGGTTACCTCATCCTGAGTTTCCAAATCGGTCCTCCTCTATAGAGAAATGGGAAAATTTGTTGTATTATAACCATCATGGAGGTAGGATGTATGGGACAAAGCAAAGTAATTGCCATGAATAACGTTACTTACACATAACTCCTAGACAAACACCTGCAACTGGCATTTTCCTTCATCTTCAGTATAATATTTCCAAGGTGGGAAGATACGCACATACGATTTAACAACATCAAATGCGATAGCTGCTAAACTACGACAAGCTGGTTGTCCTTCCTCCATAGGAATAGGCGTACTAACTGGTGGAGTTGGGGTTCACCGTGGTAGTACTGGCCCTTTGGGAACTGGAGCTGCCTTACTAACTGCTCTTGTTTGGGAGCTCTGTGGTGGAGAAGGTGTTGTGTCAACAGGAACTGGGTCACTATCTGCTGGGGTTGGGGTTAGATTGGGTGAAGCTGGTTCTTTGTCCATCGCAGTAGGGGTATAATCTGCGAGAGTTTGGGTTATGTGTGGTCGGGCTGGTTCTCGTGCATGTACAACCGGGGTGCTATCTCCACCAAGAGGTAGCACTGTTTTATTTGAAGACCGTGTTTTTAGTCCGCTAGATACTGGCATCACCCGCTCCAATTCAAATGGATGATAAACAGGAAACATAGTTGAATGTACAGATATTGTATGAGAGACAGATGCAGTAGATAGTGTGGAAAAAAGAGGGCATGAAATAGTTGACATGTATATTGTTTAACTAAAATGGATAGCATGACATAATTTCACATATATGATGTCTATCTAAACTGGATAGCATAGCATAACATAATTCAAAGATATGATGAATAACTAAATAGGACCGCATGACATAATTGACCTACATGTTATCTAAGTAATTAGGATCGCATCATTTAATTCACATATGTGATTTATATGCTAAACACAGGGCATTCGATATGATGTCTGAACTAAGAACATGGTGTTGAATATTGTGTATATGATGTCTAAACTATGCAATGCAAGACACCATATGCATGATATGAGCAGTATAACCGTGCCAAGTTAGAGCATACACCTCGGTGGGGGAATAGGACTGGTCATCTGTCTCTGAATCCATCTCTGAGGAGCTATTGGGACCCAACAAGAGATCTGCTTCGACAGGTAGCACTGTCTGCTCTGAAGGCCTTGTTTTCACTCCAGATTTTTCCATCTCCCACCCAAATGGTTGATTCACAGGAAAAGTAGTTCAATGTATAAACAATTTTGAAAAATGGAAATGTAATGAAGAAAAGGATGGGCAAGATATCATTCAAATATATGATGCCTGGTTAAACAGGATGGCATTGCACATTTCACATATATTATGGATGGCTAAAAGACATGAGACTGCATAATTCCCATATATGATATAGAAACTAAACAGGTGGCATTACAGAACATGTCTAAACTAAGCAGATGACATATATGATGTCAAAAGTAGGCACTTCAAGGCAACATATGCATGATATGACTAACATCATCATACCAAGGTAGAGCAAACACCTTGGGGGTAAATAGGAGTGGTCAGTGGCGTCTGAATCCGCCTCAGAACAGATATCTTCCTCTGGATTACAATCTGGAGAGGGGTGGGGAGGGTTTGCCATTGAACCCACCATGGAGCGATGTCTGCATGACATTATATTGCCGCGCAAAACTCTTCTCTTTTTCTCTACATTTTCAGCATGACTGTGTACAATATTGACATGCATACGAAAAAATATGGTGAGATTATGTAAGGAGAGCATGCAGAAATTTAGAGTGATGGTAACAACCAGTGGATGGATCCAAAATAATGATAGCAGGCTGATGATTGCTTTAATTTAATAAAAAGACAGATGATGATTGCTTTACTATTTGTTTCCCACCCAAGATGAACAACATAGGCATACCCTAGGTGAACCAGATATTAGACAGACATACTATTCATTGCTGCCTCGATATGTGCCCCACAACTAATTTAGAACTCAAGTTTGAACATTAATTTGGACCTGACTTGGGAGTCAAGAGCTGAACAGGATGATAAAGTAGCAGGTAATTTTAAGCAATGCATAACATAAGAAGAAACAAAAGAGTGTGACCTCTCTTGTGGACCCGTCTACTCCTCAGGTTCATCTGCTGAGTCAATGATGGTGATGCCATTGCGGTGGGTGCCGGCGGCAGGGAAGGAGATCTGAGGCGAAAAAAGACGGTCAGGAGTCGTGATGTCTGGTTTGGTGGATGCTTCTGTCGATGGAGCAGCTCAGGTGAGGTGGACGACGTCCCGGCAGGAGCAGGACAAACCACACAAAGTTCACTTCGACACCTACCTGTAACTGAAGTAATTCTGTAAGGGCTCATTTGGCTTGCATGATTCTAAAAACCGAGGGATAGGAAAAACACCGGAATAGGATAGGAATGCACATGGTAAACAGAGCATTTGTAAACACATGATTTCTGTCAACTTGGGTGTTTGGTTTACAGGAATTGGAAGAGCAGAGGAATGCAAAGAAACATGGACAAAATAAAGTGAAACCATATGAAAGCGTGTACAGTTAGAATGTTATTCTGCCACTAATGCACTTGGTCTTGTTTTCATGCATAGGATTTTGAAAAGTAGGTCCAGGTGGATGTTTTGCTTCATTCCTTTGAACAAAATGCATGAATAATTGAATAGTAGAGTGCCATTGGAAAATTCCCTATTGCTATGTTTTTCCGTTGAACCAAAATAGCCCTAATGGATCGACATGAATGTATAGTAATAAGTGATGCAACAAGTGTACAACCTCTTTGCCGTAGCCGTGTCGACCTCAGCATCATTGGGTTGGTCATTGAAGCAATTGAGGCAGAGGTGGCTGTCGGAGGTCTGGAGGAAGATCTGAGGAATCTGTAGACAGCGTCCAGGGCACTGCTCTGTTGTGATGGATCGTTCTGTCGTTGGAGCAGCTTCGGTGAGCCGTAAGACGTCAAGGCTGAAGCAGCACAAGACAAACATCGTCAATCTCAAGTGGGGTTCTAATAGCATCTCCAATAGACGATGTAAAATAGATGTAAAATTTACATCACCAAAAACGACCTAACTACAACAGATGAGGTAAAAACTGTTGATTCTGAACTTAACTGTCGAAACTGAAATTTACTGTGGAATCTGAATGCTACAGTCGAAACTGAACGCAATGGTAGCAGAGAGGCACTTGACATGTAGTTTAGGGAGGGCCTGCAGTTCATCTTCAACCTGCACCCCCCCGAGCCGCTAGCCACCACCGGTCGAACCACCGGCCCCAGCGCCTCCTCGCCGCCCCGAAACAACTCCCCACCGCCGCCCCGGCCAGCCCTCTAGGCCCCCGCCCCACCCTGAACCCTAAGATAGATAGTAGTGTACCTCTCCGGCGAGCCCTCGTCCCTATTGCAGGTGGTTCTTCCTTAACTCCGGCGAGCCCCCCAAACCCTGAAAATCGACTGACCCAAAAGTCGATTCAGTCGACTGAAGTGTAGCTAAATCGGAGCAGAGTAGCATCACGAGCAAGAGGGAGAGCAACAGCAGCAACTGGGCGAGCGAGCGATCGAGCAAGAGCCGGAGCAGCAACAGCAGCGCGAGCGACCAAGCGAGAGCCGGAGCAACAACAACAGATCCGGCTGGTATGGCCGCCGCCGCCGAAGGGGCCTCGCACTGGGGGAGAGCCGCCATGGAGATGTCGCCCGCGGCACCGAATTCAAGGTAGCCGCTCCATGGGGGTGCAGGATGGAGCACCGTCGGGCCGCCGGGAGGTCGACTTAAGGAGAAGGTGCGATGCGATGAGTGTACAATCTCTTTGGTGGCGCCGAGTAGGCCTCGGCTTCGTCCAAGGAGTCGGTGAGGATGCTGCGGTTCCTGGTGGAGCAGGTTAAGGGGTGCTGTGGGGATGGAGCAGCCGCGATAGATGAGGCGATCATCGGAGCAGCTCCTTGGAGGTGAAGGACGGGGCGGCTGAACCGGCGGGACGACGAGATGGACGACGGATCCTCATCCGGGGAGGTGGAAGAGGGATGTCGAGCTGTTGCGGTGAACGACATTGTCGGGGAAGAGGCTCCGGCTGGGCAGCGGTGAGGTGGCAGACGGAGGAGGGTGGGGTTTCGCGGCTAGAGCGAAGAGGTTATGGTGGCCTGGGATTTCGAATGGCGAAAAGGGGGCGATGGGAGGGGGTGAACCATGACTTAGGTGACACACTTGTCCAAAATGTAGGGTGTGTTACAAAAGTACCCCCCACCAATTTGAACTAGCAGCCCTTTCGGCTCAGGTTAGAAGGGGGATTTTGCATGTCGGGTTTGGCAGCTAGAGGGAGTTTTCGCGCGCATTGTAATTTCCGGATAGCAAGGCGCGGGTTGTGAAGGCGCCAGTTTTGGGAGCACGATATCTGAATTTTCGGGATATAACAAGATGCGGGTTGAATTTTAGGGCAAGCCTAACATGTAGTAATATTGTACTTGTACGTACCAAATCAATTCGCAGTTCCCTCAACCAAAAAGAAAACGAAAAAAATAAAATTATTCACACGACACAAAGAGAGAGTCTTGCCCCGTTTTACTATACAAATGCTATTCAAAGCTACTCCCTCCTTCCATCTATATAGGTCCTAATGCGTTTTTTGATGCTAACTTTGACCAAATATTAGAGTTATAATATATAACATGCAACTTACACAAAGCACACCGTTAAATTCGTCTGTGAAAGGTTCTTTCAATGATATATTTTTCACATTATGCATGCCATGTACTATTAATCTTGTCAATAGTCAAATGCGGTCTTAAAAAACACATTACACCCTATATAGATGGAAGGAGGGAGTATGAATCCATGTTATGTCCAATTAAATTATTTCGCTTGCTGTATAATGCATGTAACCTACTCATACCAACATTTTAGTGCATTCCAAATGTCTATACTACTGCTCCAATTCGAATTGAATTTGAATTCGTTTCTGTATTTCAATAAGAATCTGCAATCATGATTGTTGCCAACTTCAACCATCATTCGTGTATTACCTTAATAACATACCACATGATTACTATAGAGATATATATGAACTATGTGTACTACATGAACTCGAATCTATTTTTTGAATACACTTGATGTTGATTCCAAATAATAGACATTTGATGTACTAACTATATATTCATAATCTAAACCATGTTCCATATGTACACCATGTTTATCACACAAAGTATAGTGCCCCGCCCCCTACATTATGACAAGTATTTAGACCTGAGCTGCAAAAGCCACAGATTAGCCCAAATTATAATCAATGTTCTATGTATTATACATAGTACTAGCAAGATGCCCATGCATTCCACAGAACATCAACATGATCAAGGGGAGGCGTAATTTGCAAATATGGAGAGGGTTCTGGGTATCTTTTTTCAAAATTGCCATAGTTTCCTTCCTATCCATCAGATATAAATCAGACATCCTATATTGCAGGGTGGCAGGCACACCATCATCAACAACTCCATTTTTTATAAGAGTAGAGATAAAATATATTATATGTAGTATAACATTTTCATAACCACACCATGTGTATCACTGTTATATATATTAACACATGCGTCGGTTTAAAACACTATGATAAATACTTCAAATATCCGAATTCGCTTTTTATAATGAAGTATGATCTCTATTCGTCTTTTACACCCACACAATCCTCTTATCTTTATAGCTAGTGCTAACTTTCTCTCATGCATGCACACGCCCGCATCCCTCTCACCCTCCCTCAACATTCTCTAGCTCCATCGCGCAAATTCGTCTTTTCACTTTAGCTCGTTCAACCATGGTGTGTGTAGGCCCCCCAGCTCCTTCTTTACGGCACACATCGATCGATATGCCTCTCTAGCCAGGTGTGCCTAGCACAAACACAAGCTTCCCCTCTTCTCTTATCACCGTCCATGCCTCACTCCCACCACTCTTTTCATCGATCTCGTACTCGCACACTCCTTCCCCCTCGATATAGTATGCCTCTCGCACCACCTCCTAGGTGCACCCCTCTTGCTCTATCCTTCACCTCGTGCCTCATTTGCTTCTAATACACACATGCATATATACCGATTGATCTCCCAACATATACCTAGGTCGACTTTAACTATTCCCCCCCATTGATCGACGTACCTCACAAGTTATGTTTCTCCTTTCTTTGACAAAGGACAATTGATCTTCCTATGTAGTTACGTCTGCTACCATAGCCATATTGTCCCCCCTCATCATTTGTGCATGCCTCCTAACCCGTCTCTCACATGCACGTGCACAGACAAGCAGCCATCCCCTCTCTTATTGATATTGCAGGCGTACCCTCCATTTGTCTAGCAAGCCTATCCCACCATTTGTTAGAAGCAACTCCACTACCACCCTCTCCAACACTCTAGCTCTGTCTCTCTCCCAACCTTATTCCTCTCCTACACATATGCATGGATGCCGATCGATCTCCCTTAATACATGAGGTATATCGATCTCCCTTAATACATGAGGTAGGCCTCTCTCCTCCTCCACACATATACCAACCATTGTACCTCTATAGTTAATTATGCCTCCCCCCACAACACACCGATAGTCGAGCGCTGTAGGTAGGTATCCATGCCACAGAGACAAATTGCACATGTCCCCTCTCATGTTCCAGTAGGCCAGCCACTCTTTATCGATCACGCGCGCGCACACACACACATCATCCCTCTCTTCAATTCTATGGACACCTCAAGCCGATGATACCTCCACTCTCTTCTCGTGGATCGCCCCTGCTATATATATGATATATCCAGGACTCTATTTCACACACATTGCATATGTTACATTTTTTGATTGACACCCCTCCAAAAAAACTCTCACAAACCCACACACTATATCTCTCTACGTTTGTATCTCTCTCACACAACCCCATGTAGGTGGTGTACGTATACAAGAAGAGAATAGGTGCACCGTGCATGTACTCACGCTTCGTGCCCAGCCACTCCCGCGCGGGTACACGGTGGAGCTCATTTCTGTACGAAATGGCAGCCCACGTGCTAATTTGAACGCATGTAGCGGTTGTTTACCTACGGAGGTCGTGTACCACGCGTGCACGAAACAAAGTTCGACTTGATGCGTTGGCGCGTTATTTTTAAATAAAGTTATATAGCTCAATGGCATGTACACATAATATAAAATGTTTTTTATGGAGAAAAAGGTAGTTCGCTCCACTATATACAATGGAGCCTGCCTGCCTAGTTTGTCTCTCTTCAGAGAATCTCACACAAGGCTGCGGTGGCCTCTCTCTCTCTCTCTGTTGGTCACTGATCCGGCCGCATCCCGTCCTCCGGTGGAAAGGGAGGATGTGCATCGTTTCTCCATTCAACGGTGCCGAGGCAGCACGTCCCGATCTGTGGTACATGTCGTTCTCTCTGACCAAGCTCCGACGCGGTAGAGCCTACGCCACCTGCTCGCTGCCGCAGTATGGGCAGATTCCTCCTGCCGCCGCTCACCTAGTTACATCCCGACGACCTCCAGGTATCCCCTCCGGCCTTGCTCCACTGCCCGTCTTCCCATGTCGCTGCATGTGGATCTTGCATAGTTCTTTGCCCAAAACGTAGCTCGTCCGGCGTACTTTCCATATTGCAATCTCGTCCTCACACCATTTTAGACAAACACAACCGTGTTGTTATCTTCTCTTAGGACAAGGAATATACTTCTTTTTTGTCGTCGCATGTGTCATCAACTATTATTGCCAGTAATTGTTTCCTTTCTAGCTCTTTTTTGCAAACAGGGCTATCCATTTCACCTCGTTGCTATTGCGACCTTTTGGTGAACTGCACAAATCACTTTTTTCTGAAGAGTGTTTTGTGTAGTTGTACTAAAATGTCACAGGGCAACGTCTCTACATTTCTGTGCGACTTCACAAAGGGAAATTGTTTTTGCTCTATCCTCCTCATCCGACTCCGAGCCTAATCTTCTCCAACTAGTTAGTCTTAAGAGAGACTGCAAGGTGACCGGCTTCTATTTGTGTGTTTATTGTTTCATCAGTAGTCCTCTATTATCGTAATCACACTTAATATCTTTGGAACAGGGATGCTCAGCTCTATTTTAGTGGAACTACACAAAATGATCGGAATGTTGCATGCTCCAGACAACTACTTTGTTCCCAACATGCCTTGTTGATTTAGACAGAGGTGGGGGGATGTTGCTACCAATGAAAGCATGGATCAATTTTAATTTAACACCTTCTCACAACTTTGTCTTCAGTTGTGATGTAAATATTAGCTCTGATATGCTAATAATTGAGATGCATTAGGAAGGAAGTTAGTTTTTTATTGTTTCCGAAAGAACATCGATGGCAAGACACACGAAACAAAAGCTGAAAGCTCACACCATTGTACAATTTCATGTTGCTGGAAAATTATTTGTATAGTACATCAATTATGTAAACAAATGCTGGAAGCTTGCTAGCATTGCCAGAAGCCTCTTCAGCATTCGGGTCCATGTGCCATGCCCAAAACTATACTCCTTTGTTCCTAAATATTTGTCTTTTTACAAATTTAAAATGGGCATATTTTAGTGTAGATTCACTCATTTTGCTTCGTATCTGTACTCCCTCCATTCCTAAATATTTGTCTTTCTAGAGATTTCAACAAGTGACTACATACGGAGCAAAATGAGTGAATCTACACTCTAAAATATGTCTATATACATCCGTATGTAGTAGTCCATTTGAATCTCTAAAAAGACAAATATTTGAGCAGTCACTCGTTGAAATCTCTAGAAAGAAAAATACTCCGGAGTATATTTAAGAGCCGGGGGGTAGTGCACAACCGCATGGGAGTCTCAGCCGGTTATTGCGCCGCATTAATAGTGAGTAATGAGCAGTCAAATCATAAGCCCCACCTTTCCCACTGTAAGTTGCTCGGAAGAAGCAACCATCAATACGCTCTTCTTTGAAACTGCTCATACTACTCCATCCGTCACTATTTATAGAGCGCGCTTCATAAAAAGAAAAAATCTCTGGGACCAAGGCGACTAGCGATCGGCCTGAAAAATAGCATTGGTAGTTATAGCACGGCGTCTATTACTAGAGGAAATAATGCGTACACACATGCATGCAGTGCTTCCACCCCGGGTACACACATGCATGCACTTACTCCACTCCGTAGTACATCGAGAGAAAATTGTGGACTTTATTGCGGTTACCACGCCCTAATTAATTGAGCATTAAACCAAACACATCTAAAGTCTCTCTGGTGGTGGAAATGCATTGAGAGAAATGCATCATAATGAAGCGTGCCCTGTAAACTATGACGGAGGGAGGAGTAGTATGAAGGTGCAAAACCAAGTACGCGTATGGCCAGTTGGTCAACGCACCTCCTCTTGGCATATCACTAACATGTGGGACTGGAGTGTGAGCAAACCGATCTCAATTGATGGCAAAATGGCCAACCCGCCATTCCTTGAGAGAGACAAGGAGCGAGAACACACAGACAGGCTCACACGGAGGCCAAGATATATTCGAGCATGGTTGATCGATATCATCATTACATGTTGGGCTGCCGTTTTCCGCCCTTCTCAGGAATAAATGTGTACTTTATCAGAGATTAGAAAAAATAAGAATACAGACGCTCCACCATGTGGTTCTAGTAGTAGTACTACTCGTACTACTAAACCTTGCGCTTGGCTCTTCGCCTCTTCGTGAAGTCGAACAATGATGGTACTCCACATGTTGGGTACTACAGTGTATGCCTCTGGCAATCTGACACCAAATAAACTAATGCATGTGCACCGCCTGGGCGAGGGTAGGTTGCATTAGTCAAAAGGCATAAGCAAGCTTCACCTTGTCCTGCAAGCTTCTCCTCATTCTGTGAGTTGACGGGACACACCAAAAAGTAGTGCTAGTCCATACTGCCTCCTTTCTGGTTAATATGGCTTAATCATTTTTGTGGGTAAATGAGAGAGCTTTATTCATATATAAGCATTATTAGGACGATCAGCCAAGACACTGGTCACTAGTAAGCGAGGAACCCCACAAAAAACAAGTAGGAAGCAAGGTGTTCCATCAAGCCAGCTCTCTGACACATTCAAAGTGCAGCAAGCACGGTTCGCATGCGCCGCAAGATTTGATGACCTGTTTACAAGCTGAATAACAAAAAAAACAGGAAATATTACCGAGCGGTCCTATTTGTAACAGGATATGAGCCAGAATTAAGCGAGAATTGTGGCGAGTGTTCCATGCAATCAACTTCCATTATCACATGCGAGAACCCTCGAAGAGAACCAAATGTGTTGATGCTTTATCACATTTTAAAAATATAATAAGAGTGCAGACACTCCTCCATCCAGTTCCTAGTACTAGTATAGTACATACCTCTATAGACTATAGTAGTAGTACTAGTACTAGTAAACTTTGCTCTTGGCTGTTCGCCTCTTCGGGAAGTCGAACAATAATAGTACTAGTATAGTGTATGCTTCTGGCAATCTGACACCGAATTAACTGTTGCACGTCCACCGCCTGAGCGAGGGAGAGCTTGCATTAGTCAAAAGTTTCTCCTTGTCCTGCGAGCCACCGCGTGCAAGCTTCTCCCGTCCTGCAAGCTTCTCCTCGTTCGGCAAGTTGATGGGACACAACAAAGTAATGCTAGTCCATACTGTCTCCTCTTCGGTTAATATGGCTTAATTTCAAACGAGATAAATACACTGTTTGTCACTGTATATTTGTAAAAATACGATCAGTGGACTTCATAATACGCTCACTGCGCTCAATATATACATTTTCCGGTGTTTATACGGTCACTAGATCACCCTGGCTGAGTATGTGTGTGCATGCACTTGTAGGTTGAGCACTTGAGTGTGACCGTGTGTGTTCCATCATGTGCTCGTACTTGCATGCATTAGGGCGTCGCACGCGTTTTTGCATCCATGTGTACGTGTGACTATTGCATACACGTAGGGGGAGTACGTGTAGGGGCTACTAAGGAGCAGTCAAATCACATAGTAAGTTAGTCGGAAGAAGCAACCATCATTTCACTCTTCAATGAGATGTACGCAATATAAAATGGTTGATATGGAGAGAAAAAGAAAACCACTATATATACACTAGTAGGAGCCTAAGCTACAAGCCTCCTTGCTTGGGTTGCTCTCTTCACAAGCATAGAACGACGTGGCCACACCGCTGGTCACATATCCGGCCTGATCCCGCAGCTGGGGGAAGGGAACAATGTTCTGCATAGACGCGGTCGGCATCGGCGAGGGAGAAAACCCACAGTCAGTGCGTCCCAATTGGGGTTCACTGCGGTATGGGTCGATGTCGCGTCCCAACCGCCCTTCTAGCTACAGCCCGACGTCCCGGGTAGTCCATCTTCCTTTTAGAGTTGGCTTGCTCCACTGCCGCAGCTCCCCATGTAGCTCCATCTCCATCTCAATCTTTCTCTACTTGTACCGGCTTCTACATGTGATGAGTTTATGTCTCATGAACTAGTGCCAGTACTATTATTCTAATCACACTTCTTCAATATCTTTGCCATCAGGGATGCTCAACTCGATTTTAGCGGAACTGCGCAAAAGTATCGTTTGATCCGAGGGTGCCAGCCATCTTTCCTTCGACAGGTTCTACCTGGCCAGGAAATTAAATCCTTTTTAGGGTTTAGGGTTTAAGTCATAGTGACCCCATCAGTAGTTTTTCTTTGTACACACTCTCACAACTTTTGTCTTTAGTTGTGAAGTAAATATTGGCTATGATATGTGAATCATTGAGATGCATCAGCATGCGTGTTAGTTTTCCTTTGTATTTGACGAAATGTTGTAACGGGGCAACCTCGGAATAAGAATGAAAATGGAGTGGAAAGTTTCCATTTTTTCGGAGAAAAAATGGAAACGGAGAGAAACCAACGTTTTGTTTTGTTGGATCACGCCATCGAGCAAAACCAACATTTAAATCATGCCTGTTGCATTCGTGTCTCACCCTCCTCCACGGCTCGACCCCACACGGTCGCTCGGCATGCCACTCACCGCAAACCAAGTATACGATAACTTTCCCGCCTGCTTGTCAATGGATCATGCCATGGAGTACTAGCACTACTGTAAGAGATTGATGACTTGGGGGAGGACAGATAGCTGTAGCACAAACTCCCAAGTACTTTTTAGATGCATGTTGTGGCCGGCTATTGCGATCTTTGAACGCGGAGCAGTTGCGTGCACCAGGAAGCGGCGCGGGCGACGCTCTCTCGGCCGGTGCGCTGCTTCAAAGCCGGCACCAGTGAGAGGTCACGTCCGCTCTGGCCGGGCATGAATGCAGCACTGACCGTTTTGGGCGGGAAGCACGTGCGAGTGATGAAGAGGGTACGGGTTGGTCAGGAGCGGCCGTGGCAGCGGTCCAGACGCTCGCAAACAAGAGATGTTGTATGTTAATATTGCTGCGTATATAATTAACAACGTAAATAATGTGCCAGTTGGACAAATATGATTGGAGATGGAGATGGAAATGGAATTTTACGTAAACACGGATATGCATGTCTATGTCTATGTGTGTGTGCGCGACGACTCTCACGATCTGGAAGCGGGGGCGTGTTTTTGATCGAGTTTTCTTTCTTGGTACGTTAAAAAATTGTCCGCTAATTTTTGTTTCCTTTTTCCGGGAACGCGTGTATTCTATTTAAAACCAATGCTATGGAGAGATTTTTTTACTCCATTATAGCCTCTTCTTTGATAGAGTTTCTCGCGTCTCACTCTCTCACCCTCTCCATATCAAAACAAGATGACAATGTCCACTCTATCTCTCTCCTCACCTGTGGTCACAGATCCGGCCGAATCATGTCCGCTGCGGGAGGTGAGGAGGTGCAGCGTTGACGTTGTCGCCGTCGGCAATGGAGGAAGCCGATGTGCACCATCCTTTGGGAGCCGGCACTGGCGCGAACAAAGGTCCTCTGCGCGCTTGTTCGCTACCGTCATGTGGGCAGATCCCGCCAGCCCGCCTAAGCGACATGTCGCCCACCTGAGGTATAACTTCTTGTACTGGTCCAGCTCCCCAGGTTGCTGCATGCGGGTTTTCTTCTATGTAACTACTCCCCAGCTCCCCTTGTACAGTAGCTAGGGTTCGTCTGCTGGTCCAGAATCACCTACTATTATAGAGGAAATCCACTCGAAAAGTTGTCCTAATTTATGCCTCGGTGGAGGTATACATGTTGTTTCGACAAAAAGTACATGGTGGTTGTGCGGTCATTGTCCATATGCTCCTATTGCTGCTGCTAATCTAATACTATCACTGGTTAAATGAAGAAATGCTTTTTTTCTCGGGTATCCTGGTTTAGTTCCCATCAAGATAATCATGATGCTTCTGTTTGTTGGTGTACTTTTCATTAATTCTTATTGACAATTGAGATGTCGTTGTTAATCTTGTAAAACAAAGTAACAACACTATATCCCTTTTTTATATTTTTGGAAACAGCGATGCGTATCTCCATACCCGGGCGTGTATTCCTCAATTTTAGTGGAACTGCACAAAATTGGATGGCCATTGTTGTTCCGCCTCACTGTCCTCTGCCACGTGGTTCTTCCTTCCTCGAGCTTCATTACTGAGTAGAAACAGACCACAGTGCGGATTTGTCGAACTTGATAGGTGCCTCACCCAAACTTGATGCCAAATGGATGATGCATCACCATGATGACCTATCGATGCTCATGGTCGCGCCTCATGGTTGCGCCGGCTGGTGAAACTAATCGATTTTCAATGAGAAACAAGCTGTCTTCCATCAGTGCTCTTTGCTTGTTACCCACAAAGATGATATCCTTCGACAGTTCACCTTGGTTGCATTGGAGACGCAGTCGTCTTTCACGTTGGTGCAATTTTATCACACAATTAGCTATGAACCAAATGTTTCCTTGAAGAAGGATCGACGTTGGTACTAAGAGCATAGGTTTTGTATTGATTTCTAAGCCTTCTCACAACTTTCTCTCCAGCTCCCCTGTAATTATGTTTGTCCAGCTATTAACTTTGATTAAAAAAATGGTGTGGACTAAAAACCAGGATGGACGTAGTAGCCCTCCATTTTTATTTAATCTGCATATTAGATTTGACTGAAGTCAAACTTTGTAAAGGTTGACCAAGTTTAGGCCGAACAAAACAAACCATAATTATTAGAGAGGGCAAATTGTACATACTCTCAAACCTTTCCGATAATTGAAATTAAAATTCTTTATTTGCACACACTCTCACACGTTTCTGATAATTTGGCGCATGTGTGGTTGTTCACTTAAGGGAGGGTAGTGTACCGCACGTGAAGGACATGAAGTGCAACTAGGACGCGCGGATCGTTAGTTCATCGGAAGTACTCCCTCCGTTCCTAAATATTTGTCTTTCAAGTGGTTTGAAATGGACTACCACATACGGATGAATATAGACATATTTTACAGTGTAGATTCACTAATTTTGCTCCGTATGTAGTCATTTGTTGAAATCTCTAGAAAGACAAATATTTAGGAACAGAGGGAGTAGTAGTTTTCTTCACTGTTACGTTAAATAAAGAGTTTCGTTTCGTACTTACATAATTTAAAACGATTGTTATTGAGAGAATAAGAAAACCACTCCACTATATATTAGTCATATATACACGAGTACTATATGGATGCAGCTTCATTGACTTTAGTGCACCCGCCTTTGGGTTTATGATAGGTGGGCCCAAAATGTTGCTGGCTCACTTGTCATACAGCCAAAAGCAGGTGCAGTTAAGGCACCGGAGCTCAGTCCGTACTACAGTATACATATAAGTCGGAGCCTCAGCGCTTGTTCGCTAGGGTTTGCACTCTCCACACTCTCGCCATACTATATATATATATATATATATATATATATATATAGACGGTCTATTCTGCTAGTATTAGCAGAATAACTATTCTGCACACCACTTCCGCACTGCACACTGAACGTAAGTGCACTGCATCTTCTTGACGACAAGCACTGCAATATAGACTAGTGAACTTCGCGTCGGAAAAAACTGCACGCAGTGTTTTTTCGGTACTGTTTTCGCTCTAATTTTTTGATTGTTTATCGGAACGAGGCGTATAATATACCATTGAAAAGCTATGGATTAGGCGCAACTTCACTATGTTGAACACTTTTCGAGATTCCTCGCGGTTTAAGAGCAGTTTCAAAAACGGCGTGGCGGATGACGAGTGGCAGCAAATGTATTTTCGTGATTTTTTCTAAACCACTCATCGGAATAAAGCAAATGATACGCCGTTGGGAAGATATCGTCAAGGCGCATCTTTTTCATATTTATTACGTTTTCTAATTCGTTACAGTTTAAGAGCAGTTTCAAATTTACTAAATCGCGGAATTACGTTTTTTTGAAATTTTTGCAATTTTCGGTACTGTTTTCGTCCTAGTTTTTGAACTGTTTGTCGAAACGAGGCGTGTAATACGTCGTTGGAAAGCTATGGATAAGGCGCAACTTTCATATGTAGAAATGGTTTTGAGATTCCTTACGGTTTTTAGTGAATTTTGAAAATCGTGCGGCTGACTACGAGAGGCAGTGGCCGTTTTTTGAGAAATTTTTACAAACCGCTGGTCAAAATGATTCAAATTGTACGCTGTTGGAAAGATATCATCGAGACACAACTTTTTCATGTAGAACGCTCCCTCTAATTCCTTACGGTTTAAGCGCAATTTTAAAATTACAAAAGTGCAGACACTGTTTTTTTGCGACACCCAAATCAGCGAGTGTACGTCATCCGACAAAAAACCGCACTGCATCAGACGAAAACCGCACTGCATCAGACAGGCAAGTGAACTTCATGATTTCTTTTGTCGAACGTGAATTTTTCTCAGACGAATTTTTGTTGTCTTTTTTCCAACATTTTTCTATGAACGAGAGTGGACCGCTGAGAGGAGGCAAGTGAACCGCGACAATATATTCTAGTGGACCGCATTACCATCTTTGTTGTTTCGCTAAATTTTTCACACTTTTCATGTTAGGTGCAAGTGAGCAGCAACACTCTCAAAATTAAACCACATCCAAGGACCAAAGGCACTGCAAATGTTAATGTAATCGTGGAATTTAGAGACAAACGACGCACTTCATACAGAGGGTACTGAGCTGCTACACAAAATGGAGTGAACTACATCTTTTTGTCTCTCTTCAAACAAATTTTTTCATGGCTGCACTGCAGACGGGAGACTAGCGAACTACATCGTATCCCGCTCGCCAGCACTGCACAGCCTACTCGCCCGCACTGCACATCTTCACGAGCTGGAGGCACCTCAAACTAGAATTGTACTGCACCCACACTGTACATCCACATTCTGAAACCGCAAAAAAACTTTTGAATTGCTTCTGGAGGCTCATTGATGGCCTTATCCCAGTAGCAAACTACACCGCCGTGGCTGCGACTGAGCAAATAAACTACCTCTCACAAAAACTATAGCCGCGGGGCTGCACACACCCACGAGATGCAGATCCCAAGTACATGTTGTGCACTGTGAAGATTGGGCAGATCCGACGTTTTGGGAGGTGATTGTGAGCAGAACAAAGGGCGCCAGAGTCTAGTAGCTGTCTGGAGATGCAGTATCCATGGGGCGAGGAGCGGTGATGCAGTACGGCTCGCGTGGCGATGCAGTGTAGGTGATGCAGTGAGGGGCGGACTCGAGGCCGTGGATGGGGTTGGGCGGCGTCGCGCCGTGAGGCAGATCTCGTTGACGCCGGCGAGCACGTGGTGGGCCGTTGCCATGGTTGGATGGGGCGGGGCCGGGGCCGTCACCTCGATGGTGCTGCGGGCGGAGGCGCGCGGGGGAGATGCAGGGAGCGCAGAAGGGGAAGCCGGTGGCCAGGACCAGTAGGAGGCGGGGAGGCGCGGGCCGGGAGCAGGAGGAGGCGGGGCAGCGCCGGCCGAGAGGAGGAGGAGGCGGGGTGGCCCGGGCCACCGGCAGGAAGGAGGCGATGGAGAAGGCGCGGGAGGGCAGGGGGCCTCAGATCTGTCATTCGCCAAGGTCTAGGTGGAGCCTGGCGGCTTCCCCAACCTCCCTGGGGGCCGTGGTGGCCGGATCTGGTGCCGGCGGCCACATGCGAGAGGTTTCGTGGCAGCACATCACACTGGGGGGGAGGTGGTGTGGCAGTGCGGGGGAAAGTGGCGGCTAGGCGGCACAGGAGAGGAAGGTGGTGTGGCAGCGCTGGGGAGGAAGGTGGTGCGGCGGCGCGGGGGAAGGTGGTGCGGTGGCGCGGGGGAGGTGGCGACGCAGTGGAGTTGGTGGTGCGGGTGTGGTTCACGGGGAGAGAGAGGGATGGAGAAGAGGATAAGGCGGGGGTGGTTTTTTTCTGTGTCTGTAGTTCGGTCGTGGTTAGTTTGTAGCAACAGATGGGTTGGGGTGTTAGCAGAATAAGGATTGGGTGTGCAGAATAAGGTCTTAAGGGGTGTTATCATAATAGACCCACCATATATATATATATATATATACACGCTAGAGGCTTAGCGTTCCTTTGCTATGGTTTGCTATATTCACAGTCTCTCACCCTCTCTTCACCAGATCTAAACAAGACTGTGTTGTCCTCTTGTCTCTCTCTCCCCCCTCACAGCTGGTGAAGGAGGCGTCCGGCTCCCATTACACCGGGAAGGGGAGGAGGTGCAATGTTCACTCTATCACCTTCGGCGAGGGAGGCAATCCACTACCGGCTGCGCAGTTTTCTTTCACCCAGCGCCTACGTGGGAGGGCCCCCGACCCCTTCTTCCTCGCTGCCGTACGTAGTGTGGGCAGATCCGGCCTCTCGCCGCACGCCTTGCCACATCGACGACCCTAAGGTATAAGTTTCTTTGAAACTGTCATTGCTCTAGGTGCATGTGGATCTTTTTCGATCTATAGTCGAATCTAGGTCTTGGTTCAAAGAGGAAAGAAGGGTGCGGGTGGGGTGGAGCATGAATCTAGGACGTGGTTCAATGAGGAAAGGAGGGACGGAAAGTAGTATAGACTGGCTATCCAGCCGCTTTGTTGGTCGAAAAGGGAAAAAGGGGGTAACCCAGTACACACATTTGTAAGGAACTGATCTCTTTGTTGAAAAGGGAAAGAAACTGGGGGGTTGGGTAGTTTGTGCAGGACTAGATTTGCTGCCTTCACATACGAAAAAGGTTCAAAGAGAAAAAATATGGGACCAACGCAGATATGCTACTTGGCTACATACTCTGCATCACCCATTTATACGTGTGGATGCACATGGTGCTGGCATGTCCCATACAACTATTTTGCTGTTGTTAATCTAAGAATGCCGCCGGAAAATTGAAGCAATGCCACTACTAAAGTAAATTACATTTTTTAACGAATGTTGTTTTAAGAGAATGTCTCTATTAATATGAATCAATGCAACCATTTTAGAAATGCTACTATCCTACTTTGTTTTCCATCAAGATAAGTTAGATGCTTCTTTTTGTCACCATTTGTTTCATCCTCCTTTATTAGCAAGTAATTGTTTCCTTTTTTGCCTCTGTTAAAACAGGGGTCTCTATTCAACTTTTTGCTATTGCGACATTTTGCTTTGCTACGCGAAACACTTTGCTTGATTTCAGTGCAACTGCACAAAACGAACTTGGATTTCCTATTCGTGTTGGTAGATTCATATTTTATGTTGGTCTTCTCTTGAAAGGTCAGTACAAGCCTTCATCCACATGATTGTGGAGTGTGCTTTGAGATGTTGTGCTACTTGTATTGGTACTGTTTTAAATAATGTTGAATTGAAGCTATTGTATTGCTGTCTCTTCCCATTAAGTAGTGAACAAAAATGGGACCAACCCAGACATGATGCTTGTTGCTTTGTTAGAACAAACTCTGCATCACCCCCTTTATTATTAGATGGAAGCACATATTGTTGTTCGCCCACTCTCCCCTGGAACTATTTATGCTTTTCGTTAATCTAATGCCGCTAGTAAAATTAAGCAATGCAACTCTCAGAATTAACTACTGAATCTTATTTCAAAACTGCAACACTTGTTAGGGATTGGCGGGATTACCATTTTTGTGGCCGCATGTTTCATCCTCCTTTATTAGCCAATAATTGATTCCTTTTTTTCCTCTGTTTAAACAGGGATATCTATTCAACTTGTTGCTATTGCGACATTTTTCTTCGCTATGCGAAACACTTTTGTTTTAAGAGTGTTTTGTGCAGTTCAACTTGAATGTCACACTGGCGACTTTGCTTAATTTTGGTGGAACTGCACAAAAGGAGATCGAGATTTCATATATGTGTTGGGATATGTTTCCATTCTTCCTCGCGAGCTGTTTCAAATCTTGGTCAAGAAAGGTCAGTACCTAGTTTCATCCACATGATGCTGTAGTGTGCTTTGAGATGTTGTGCTACCTGGATTGGTACTGTTTTGGATAAATGTTGAATGGAAGGTATTGAGCTGTTGTATTTTACCATTATGTGAGCAAAAATTGTTCCAACCCAGACATGATGCTTGTTTCTTTGTTACAACAAAACTCTGCATCACCCCCTTTATAAGTAGATGGAAGCTCATGCTGTTGTTGCGCCCACTCTCCCGTGGAACTGTTTATGCTTTTGGTTAATCTAATGCCGCTGGTAAAATTAAGCAATGCCACTCTCAGAATTAATTAACTACTGAATCATAGTTCATAACTGCAACACTTGTTAGGGATTGGCGGGATTACAATTTTTGTGGCCGCATGTTTCATCCTCCTTTATTGGCCAGTAATTGATTCCTTTTTTGCCTCTGTTAAAATGAATTAGTCACATTGTTTTAGGACTGGTACTATCCTACTTTGTAGTTCTTTCTACATGTTTAACCAAGGTATTGTTAAGATAATGTCTTTGTTAAAATGAATCAGTCGCATTGTTTTAGGAATTGTACTTTTCTGCTTTGTCGTTCTTTATACATGTTGAAACAAGGCATTGTTAAGATAATGTCTCAGTCAATATGAATGAATCACACTGATGGAGAATTGCTACTCTCCTGCTTTGTTTCCCATTAAGATAAGGTAGATCAGTAGATGCTTTTCTTCTGGGAGTACAAGTCATCAACCGTTATTTCTCAGTAATTGTTTCCCTTATACCTATTGTTGCTTACAGGGATATGAAAATTAAAGCTTGGTTTTATTCTGACTTTGATTTTAGTTGAACTGCACAAAAGGAGCCAATGTGTCCAAGGCAAACTGCTGCATTACTGGGTCCAGTTGGTCGTTCCACTTTGCAGAAAGAAGCAGTCACTGTTTGCGCTACATTATAGAAGGAATGACTGAGAAGCTTTACAGAGTATTAGTATACGTTGGTGACATGACTAGTCTGCAGAGAGCATAGGCAACTCTACAACACGTGGACTGCACTGGGCAAAAAGTGCCCAAACAAGTAGAAGAAGCCATGACAGGACTCCACGATCATAGGCATTACATATTTTGAATGGGAAAAGCTTGTCAAAGTTTAATCATTGATGTTAGCAAGAAGAAATTAGTTTAATATATTGGAATTGGAAAACCTTATCAAAATTTGCTCATTGATGTTAGCCAGAAGACATGCATTTATATTTTTGAGTGGGACGTCCTTTGCGGTGGGCAGTGCCGATCGTTTTTTCCTATTCATGTGTTCAGTTTAGATGTAAATAGTTACTCTACTGAGATATTCCTGTGTTAAGAGTTTGTTCTGAATATTTTCTATGTAATGCCAGGCCTTGTGTTTGATTGCAAAGTTGAGCTTGGAATGTTGTGGCATGCGGCATCACAAGCTGTTCACCGTGCCTCCTGAGAATAATGCTTCGTGTTGTTTTGCATGTTGATCTAATGCGAGTGATTTGCTTGTTAAGAAGATCATCCTCTTCTATTGTTTCTGTGCATAAGAAGTTCATCGTCTTATATTTCATTCATAGCCTATACAACAAGTCGGGTAGGTTAGACGTGAAACCATATGATCTTCCGACCAACTCATCATCTTACGCCGTGATTGGATCATCGTTTCCCAACCAAAACCACTTGTAAAACTGTTGCTTTCAAATAAAATCAGATGGTCTCGAGCGAAGCGCTTGTTTGGTAGATTTCGACTAGTGAAATATGCACTGGTTTCTCAAATTACACGCGTAACCCGCCGGTTTTACTTACATACCTCGGGCCCTCGGTTTCATTATGCCTATGTTTTACACGTTTTTTCCGATGACGAGTAAATTACACTTATATCTTAATACAGGTGTGAAATAAACCAGAGCTCCCAAGTGCGGCCTTATCGTTCCATGCTGTCTCAGTCTCTTGAAGGTGCTCATAGGTGTCCGATGATCATGGCTTCCTGAATGAGCAGCGGGCGCTGTATCAGACCATCCGTAGGGCCCACGAGGCCCTCGTCATTCTTCGAGTTGTTGCGCTCGCCGTGGCACCGAGCATTGTTAACATGGTCAACGAACATGAGGATTCAGGAGATGACTTTATTTTGACTGGATGACAGTAGGGACCCACTAGGGCCATAGCCCTACGTACGCAAGTGCCTCCTTATTATGTACAACTATATTTTTTGCTTCCTCCTGGTTTCCTGACATCCCGGTCCCACACCATTGTCAACCTATGTAGTCAATATAAATGACAGAATTGCACAAGGTTCAGCCGATAGCTGGGACCAAGCAGCTCAAGCAGTATTTGTGTTTTTGAGGCGTGAGCACTGTAGAGTTTTTCTTGGAGATGTTTTCATTGTTGTTCAGAGGAGAGCAGGGTATTAACTGGGCGGGCTGTGGCCCGTCTAGCCCAGGCCAGATATCCAGCACAGATATTATTATTTTTCAAGATGAAAATGGCTAGCTCAGCTATACATTTTTTGAGGAATACCCAGGCAAGGTCAACTTGTTATTCTCCGCCCCGCTGGGCTACAAATCTTTCCTAGGAGCGATGCATCAGGCTTAACAGGAAAATGGGCTCTAAAAAATAATAAATGGGATGTAATTATAAAAACTGGGCAGTAACTTACAAAAATGCACTAAACACGAAATTAGTTTATCAAATATTATTTATGGATTTTGAAAATCTTAACTTTTAATTGTTGCGCGCGCAATGTTTCATTGGATTTTTACGTAATACAAATTTATATTTAATCTGACTAGAAATTTCGGGATAAAAATATTTCGGATCCCCTCAAAATGTGGGAGATTTTATTGAATTTTGTCTTGAACGGTTGGTTGAAATTATTAATCATTGTCCTAGCTAGAAAATGGGTTGTACTTTTAACAAGCTATAAATGGGCTGTGGTAAATTTCATTAGAATTCAAAAATGGGTTGTACATGCTTACAAATCGCAAATGGGCTATAAGTTCACTGCCACACACTTGTGGGCCTACTAAGTTGACGCGTCCCCTAAAAAAAGAAGTTGACGCGTATGCAAGGCTTTGTCAACTTATTATAGTCAACACACGGTTCTAGCAGCAGTGGCCGTTGGATGTCTATCCAACGGATGTCGTGCTTCTTCTTCAATCTCGGATATTCTAGCTTCGGTTGCCCAAAAAATGATTCCTCCCCGTGACATCTAGGGTGCACCGTTTCGGAGGTTGGCCTGTGGGCCTACTAAGTTGACGCATACCAAGGGCTTTGTCAACTTAGTCAATATAAATGATTCTAGCTACATTGATTGTACGATGTCCATCCAACGACCGTAGTGCTTCTTCAACCTCTGGTCTTCTTACTCCAGCCGCCCAAAGCAGCGCCGGCCGTGCCGCCTGATCCTGCCTCCCGTGGCCGGCTATGCTGCCGCGGAGGCCTTACAGCCCCCTACTACTCCCACCACTAGCCAGGCCATCCCTCCACTCACCCACACCCCTTGTTATTCTGCGGCGACGCTAGCCTCACACCGCGGGTGAACCAGAGAACCCTCATACTCCTCTCTGCGTGGGCATCCACTACCGCATCTTCCTTGGCTCCGCGTCGCCCCCTTCCTAGGCCTCGCCCTCATCCACTGCCGTGTTGCTCTCAGCGCGGCGTGGTCAATGTGGTCAACGACCGACTTCCATCGAAAGAGTATTGTACGTGGAGAGGCTGACAGCTGGGTCCACGACAGCCGCAAGGAAGTGCCTCCTTATTACGTGCAAAATAATTATTCGTCCACCTGACAGCAGGGACCCACCGGACGGGCCACCGTATTTCATGAAAAAAATGTTTCCCCCCTAACTGCGGGGACCCATCGGACGGGCCACCGTATTTTGTGAAAAAACGTTCCCCCTCTGTCAGATCAGACCCACCGGAAGTGCCTCCTTATTACACACAAAAATATGAATACTCCCCCTACTAGCTGTAACCCTCCTTGGTGGGAGGCTGACTTGTGGGCCTGCTAAGTTGATGGGGACGGAGGGCTTTGTCAACTTAGTCAATATGAACGATTCTAGCTCCAGTGACCGTACGATGTCCATCCAACGGCCGTAGTCCTTCTTCAACCTCTGGTCTTCTTGCTCCAGCCACCAAAAGCAGCGCCAATCGTCCCGCATACTCGTGCCTCTCATGGCCGGTTGTGCTGCCGCGGAGGCCTCACCGCCCCCTACTATTCCCACCGCTGGCCAGGCCCTGCGGTGACGGCAGCCTCACATCACAGACGAACCAGTGAACCCTCGTACTCCTCTACGCACGGGCTTCCACTGCCGCGTCTTCCCCGGCTCCGTGTCGTCCCCTTCCTTGGCCTCGCCGTCGTCCACCGCTCTAGTGCTCTCGGCGCGGCGTGGTCAACATGGTCAAGGAACGACTTCCATAGAAAGAGTACTGTACGTGGAGAGGCTGACAGCTGGGTCCACGGTGGCCGCAAGGAAGTGCCTCCTTATTATGCGCAAAATAATTATTCCTCCACCTGACAGCAGGGACCCACCATACGGGTCACCATATTTCACAAAAAATTGTTCCTCCATGACTGCTGGGACCCACCAGCTACATCTTCGCACCCAACGAAGTGCGCCCGGGCAAAAAAAACGATTCGCCCCCCTGACTGCTGGGACCCACCTGCTACATCTTCACACGCAAGGAAGTGCGTGACAGTCTGGACCCACCTGGTTGAAGCGTACGTAGCGTTGTCATTCTGGTCGCGAACATGTACGATACTGGTCGATGTAGACGTGCACGTGTCGTAGTAGAGGCGCCCACGTAGCATGTACACATACGTACAACGGCCGAGGTGCAAGAAAGTAAATACGACCACGTACGTACGTATGGGCGGGGTCTCCAACGCCTACTCGCGCATATGTACAGCCAGGGCTCGTGTACATGGCTGGGTTGGAACGGAGAAACTGCATCGTCATCATGTTCATGGGGAGCCAACCGGCTGGGTCGGAACGGAATGCATCGTTAGGTTCATCGGGAGGGTTAGGACGGAACAACCAATGGAAATGAGGCCTGGCGTGCCGCACAATGGAGGAAACAGCCTTGTGTTGGACCGGCTACGTTCAAAACAGGATCCTGTTCATCGGGAGGGATCTGGCGTACCGCAAAACGGAGGAAACGAACTTGTGTTGGACGTCCTATGGTCAAAATGGGGTCCTGTTGATCGGGAGGGGTGTGGCATACCGCAAAACGGAGGAAACAGACTTTTGTTGGTGCGCCACGGTCGAAACAAGGGTCCTGTTCATCGGGAGGGGTGTGGCGTACCGCAAAACAGGACTCCACGGGATACTGTTTGTCGGTGTCAAAACCGGCGGATCTCGGGTAGGGGGTCCCGAACTGTGCGTCTAGGCGGATGGTAACAGGAGACAAGGGACACGATGTTTTTACCCAGGTTCGGGCCCTCTCGATGGAGGTAAAACCTTACTCCTGCTTGATTAATACTGATGATATGGGTAGTATAAGAGTAGATGTACCACGAGATCAGAGAGGCTAAACCCTAGAAGCTACCCTATGGTATGATTGTTGTTCGTCCTACGGACTAAAACCCTCCGGTTTATATAGGCACCAAAGAGGGTTAGGGTTACACAGATTCGGTTATAATGGTAGGAGATCTACATATCCGTATCGCCAAGCTTGCCTTCCACGCCAAGGAAAGTCCCATCCGGACACGGGACGAAGTCTTCAATATTGTATCTTCATAGTCCAGGAGTCCGGCCAAAGGTGATAGTTCGGCTATCCGGACACCCCCTAATCCAGGACTCCCTCAGTAGCCCCTGAACCAGGCTTCAATGACGACGAGTCTGGCGCGCATATTGTCTTCGGCATTGCAAGGCGGGTTCCTCCTCCGAATACTTCATAGAATATTTTGAACACAAGGATAGTGTCCGGCTCTGGAAAATAAGTTCCACATACCACCGTAGAGAGAATAATATTTACACAACTTCAATCTGCTGACGTATTCCGTGGCATCACACCTCGGCCAAGCCTTTATTCGAATCATTTTTACTGTTCCACCTCAATGCATTTAGCAAGGCGGTTTCCTTGGCACATCTTGTCAAAGCAGAGATCGTGTCCCCTTATTCCGGGATTCTCATTAATACCGGCGTGGGTAACCCAGTCGTGCCTGTTGGTACGTCTCCTCTATCGAAGGCGAGTCCCGAACGGTCACGGGGAAGGCTCTTGGTATTCAACCTCTTTATAAAGAGACCAAGGCTCCACTCCTTTATTTCAATCTCAAACGAATCCGCCCCTTGCCTCGAGTTCCAACACCCAAAGCTCCATATTCAGGCGCTTAGGACCTTCGATGATGTCCGGCTCCAACCTGCAAGGCCGGTGGATGCCTTCCTCCGTTACGGAAGAAGACGTGCTAAAGCTAAGAGATGTCAGGTATCTGACCGGCGAAATTTTGCATAGGCTGCCTGCCCAAGGGTAGGTTATTCCACCACCAAGCCTGGCGAAAGCGTAGTGTTCGCGTCTTCTTCGGGGGCTAGGCTTCCCGACGGACCCCTTCGTGAGGGGGATCATGTTTTACTATGGGTTGGAATTTCATGACTTGGATCCGGAGTCCATCCTCCACATCTCATCGTTCATTGTCGTATGCGAAGCCTTCCTCCGCATTACCCCTCACTTTGGATTGTGGCTCAAGACCTTCAAAGTAGAGCCGAAGATGATCAAGGGGCAGCAGGCAGAGTGCGGAGGGGCTGTTATAAGCAAGAATGCTGATGCTCCGTGCCCCGAGGGCTCTTTTCAAGAGGAGCTTGGCTTATGACAACAAGAGTGGTTTTATATCACAGCTCCCAGGGGCACCAAATGGGTGGCGCCACTTGCCTTTCGCTCCTTTCCTCCACCGCGGCTGGCGTCATGGGTCAATAAAGGACTTGACTGGGGGCCTTCCAAGGACGTTCCCTTGTTGCAGGGCCGCATTCAAGATCTCTTAGAGAGAGAGATCACTCTGGTCGTAGTAGCGCAGGTCATGCTGATTCGTCGCACCCTTCCCTGCAAATGTCGCCCCCTCCGCCTATGGGAATTTAACCCGGAGGGACCACGAGCTCTCCAACATTATATGGGCGCGACGCCCGTGGAGATGTACAAGCTTCTCTTCGGATCACAAGCGATGTGTCCAGACTTGACCGAGGACGTAGGTCTGAGCTGCAATCGCCCGGATACTCAAGTAAGTAGCCCTGTACTCGGACACGCTATCCCATACTTATCACGAACTTGCCCTTTAAAAGAGTTGTTCCTTGAACAGGAGTGGATAGAAAAAGCAAAGTTAATCAGGTGTCCAGCCCCCCTCCCTGATACCACGCTGGATCCCATGTTAACCAGGATGCTGGAGGTTGCGCCTTCGGAAGAAGGTGAAGGGGGGAACAAGGAAGCTACCGCCTCCGCGAAGGAGGCTGTCAGGAAAGGAGGGATCAAGAATCCCTCCATCCAAGGGAAGAAGAGGACCGCCTCTGAAGACCCGGAGACCATGGTCTCAAAGCGGGGGAAGAAAACTTCGTCAGAGGGTCCTGCACCGAGAGATGCCTCGGCCGCATTATGCCCCCAAGGGGATCAGCCTTCCACCGAGCCGTAAGTAAAAAATGGGAGTTTTTTTTAAAATAAAGGATATTCCTGCCCTATTTCTGATGAAGATAACCGAAATTTTACCTTGTAGTTCGGACCTCAACCCTTCTCAGCAGAGCTCATCTTCGAGGGATCTTCGTACGGAGATGATAGAGAGCGAAACGCCTCCCCCTACCGTACCGTCTTGTGAGGTGGGCGACCCTGAGGTGTCGTCGCAGAGGGTTTCTCCGAGTCCGGCGGGGCCGGAAGGCAGCCGTATGTCCCGTCAAAGCCCTCCGCGTCCGACCTTCGAAAAAGGCCATCGGACGAGTCCGGCACCACCTGGTGTACAGTCGGAGGAGCTGAAGGATCTGCTCGGGCGAGCGTCAGTCTCAGAAGATCACCGTGCGTTAATGGGCACGGTGATTGAAAGGATTTCATCCGCTGAGAGCGGATTGCACGAAGCCGTCAGAAGTTTACTGACAGGTTTTGAGGTACGCAAAATGATGTACCTTCTGACAGTTCTGCATATAAAATGCGCCCTGTGTATATAGTAGCCCCTGAGGCTCGGTGTGGCCAAAAATGACAGCGCGCCGAGGATCATAATCCCAGGTATAATGTGTCGCCCTTCCTATGTAGGTGGCGGAGGGTCCAGTGGCCAGCCGGACTGATGAATGTGCCGAACTAAAGCGGCAACTGGACGTGGCGGATGCCGACATCGCGCTTGTCAATAGCCGACTTGACGAGTCACAAGGTATGCAATTTCTCCGCGGACACCTGGTAAGGGAGCTTGCTGCCCGTGCCTTACAACATGTATGCTTGATGCAGGTGGTGTCGCTGCCATGGAGAACAGTCCAGTCAAGCAGCTTGCCCGAGCCAAGGAGCAGGCCAGAAAGAGTGATGCAGCTGCCTTAAAGGCGGCCGAAGAGCCAAAAGCCGAACAGGCAGCTCACTGCCGAAGCAAGAAGGAAATGGCCGAGATGGCCGTGAAGTTGAAGAATGCTGTCGACTGCTGCAAGCTGCTTGAAAAGGAAGATCGAGCGGTGCAAGAGGACCTGAAGAAGGCCACTACCGAGGCCAAGGATGCTCGCTCTGCGATGAGAGCTATGAAGGAGGAGCTGCGTCAGGCCGGAGATATCGCGGCTGGAAAGCCCTTTCTGCTGCAGAGGAAATTCGTGGATCTAAATATGCTCAGTTGGATCGGCTGTGGAGTGCGGAGGATGCTTATCTAGACTTGGCGGCAAGTGCCGCGGACGCGGCCGAACACTTTCGAGATAAAAAAGATCACGAAATGGAAAAGGTTTTTTGGTCGCAGTTCCATAATCCAGAGCGCCCACTTCCATTAACCGATCACTTGGCTGAATGGGCGAAGCTGAATAGGTTATCCGGACTTGCCATGAAAGATGTCGTGAGTCTTTTGTGGCCGAAAAGGCCCGAGCCGAAGAGTTATTTTGGCTTGGTGCAGCAGCTCCTTGGTGCGGTGTCGCATATCAATGCAATGAGGAGGTCGGCAAGCATAGAGGGTGCGCAGATGGCTCTTGCCCGTGTCAAGAGATACTGGGCAGAGACGAAGGCCATCGATGTTGCATCCCAAGATTCGGACGGAAGTCGAGTACCTGTCGAGCACTATTTTCAGGAAGTTCTGCAGGGCGCTCGTTTATTAGAGACGCAGTGCATGAAGGATATTATGTTCGAATAACATGTATTGTTGTGAAACAATGTATCAATGGAATATAAAAGCTTTTTCTACTTGTGCCTTTCAAGAATTAAAATACCTCCTGTGCGACGCTAATGTATATGTATATACAACCTGAAAGATGGCAGTCTTCGGCTTCAGCCCCCACGCATATAATGCGGGGGTGTTTGCAAAAGGCGCATTTTCACACTTGATCCAATGTCTTGGTCCTATAAAGGAGGTGGTAGCGCAACAAACTAGGCAACCGGACTATAATGCTTTATCACTTTCACTTAGCCATAGGAGTTTGACAGTGGGGCTACTATGTAGCCCCTAGGGGCACCGCGCTCACCCGAATTCAGGGTGTGTATGTGCCTGACCGGGAAACGGCCCTTCGTCAATGCAGAGGAATCCTATAGATTCCAGCGGATCATCGAGTGGTTGACCAGTCTCACGCTATATCATGACAGTCAGTTTTTGGCTTTCTCTACTGAGGTGCTCGCCTGGACGAACCGAGGCACAATTGCAGTAGTTCTCCTGGTGCCGCCTTAGGCGATAGAGCGAAACGTAAGGCAGCAAAACACAGGAGCTGGGCAAACCCAACATTTTACCAAAGACATGATTCGGAGCTGATGCATATAAGGCCTAACTTGAGACGCCGAACACTCCCTAAGGTATTCGGTCTTTATGAAAATAGGACGAACAACGCCCTTGGTAATAAGCCCCTGATGTCCAGGTACGCGCAAAATTCTGACGTGGCCCATGCCAAAACGCCAGCCTCCTCCTCGGTCATGACAAGAAACCAGGGGATGTGTATCAACAAGAGACAGTTAAAAAGGTTTACGCAGGTTCTTAATCTGAAAAGAATCCTTGTCATGGGTTCCTACTGCACGTCTGCGCCTGTGTCTCCGTTGTGCCGTATCCTGGACGGGTGTAGCACGGTGTTCATCTGTAAAAGAGGGGAACTTGGTTGAGAAAGATCGTGCAAAAATGTACGTTATACTAAATAAACAAAGTACAATTCAAAAAATGAATAAGATTGAGCTTTATTGTCTCTTGTTGTACAGGCGCGGAGCCCCTTGTGCGGGGATATGCGGCTAGTAAGCCCTTGTATGTTTACGCCGGACTCGTCTAACCGTGTCCGGGGTCTGGACGACCTGTTTAGGTGCTTTGATTAGTGAAGCCGGTTTAGTGTGTGGCTGTCAAGGCAGTCACACAATCTTCCGCGCTCGAGGAACACTCGATATTTCCCTTTAAGGAGATGATGCCTCGCGGACCGGGCATTTTAAGTGTAAGGGATGCATAATGCGGTATTGCGTTAAAGAGGGCGAACGCTTTGCATCCCAGTAGTGCTTGGTAGCTACTTGTAAATGGGGCGAGGTGGAAGGTTAACTTTTCGCGGCGGAAGTTGTCGGGTGAGCCAAACACAACTTCTAGCAGTAGAGAGCCCGTACAGTGGGCATATGGGCCTGGCATTACCCCTTGAAAGGAAGTGTTGCTATGGCAAATTTTGGTTGGGTCTATCCCCATTTTGCGGATTGTGTCCTGGTATAGCACGTTTAGATCACTGCCGTCGTCCATTAGGACTTGTGTAAATTGGAGTCCGCCAATTATCGGGTCTAATATCAAGGCAGTCCATCCTGCATTCCCGATACTTCTAGAGCAATCCCGATGGTCGAAGGTGATTGGATTTAACAACCAGTGGCGGGACTCCTCTGGGATAGGCCGTATGGCGCGTACCTCTATGGGCGCCGCTCTATTTTTCCCTTTTGTCACGTGAAGTGAGTTAACTGTTTTGACTTCTTGTGGGAAATTCTTTTGTTTTCCGGTGCTCTGCTTGTGGGGTTCGTCATCGTCCTCGCTTGGTGTGTCGAGCCCCTTGTGTTCGGTGTTGAGTTTGCCGGACTGCTTGAAGAACCAACAATCTCTATGGGTATGGTTTGCAGGCTTCCCGGGAGTACTGTGGATTTGGCATATCTTGTCCAAGATTTTGTTTAAAGGCTCGTCCCTGTTATCCTTAAGGGGCAGTTTTTTATGATCCTGCAGAGAGCTTTTGAATCCGGCGTTGACTGCCGTGCTCTTCGGGCTGTTTCCCTTGGTCCGACGCTGGTCCTTGCTGCGTCACAGTTTCCCGTTTCCATCCCTGACTTCAGATGTACTTGGATCGCTGGTACTGCATCTTGCCAGCCAGCTATCCTCTCCCGTGCAAAAGCGGGTCATGAGGCTTGTTAATGCGGCCATTGTTCTTGGCTTTTCTTGGCCGAGGTGTCTGGCGAGCCATTCATCTCGGACGTTGTGTTTGAAAGCTGCTAAGGCTTCGGCGTCCGGACAGTCGACTATTTGGTTCTTTTTAGTAAGAAATCTGTTCCAGATATTTCGGGCTGACTCTCCGGGTTGTTGAGTTATGTGACTTAAATCGTATGAATCCGGTGGTCGGACATAGGTCCCTTGAAAATTTGCCCGAAAAGCATTCTCGAGCTCTTCCCAACTTCCAATGGTGTTTTCGGGGAGGCTTTTGATCCAATGCCGGGCTGGCCCTTTGAGCTTGAGGGGTAAGTATTTTATGGCGTGGAGGTCATCTCCTCTGGCCATGTGTACGTGGAGGATGTAATCCTCAATCCAGACTCCAGGGTTTGTTGTTCTGTCGTATGCCTCTATGTTTACGGGCTTGAATCCAGCTGGAAATTCATAATCCAGAACCTCATCGGTGAAACATAGGGGGGTGCGACACCCCTATATTTAGGTGTACCATAATATTCAGATACTTGATGTGTTGCATTGCTTACTAGAGCTTGCTTTCTTGGCCCGTAGATAGATCTAACTGGGCCATCTTTTTGATGCGAATCCGTGTGCGGATCGCGTGCCGGCTTGTGTGCGGCACCGTTTGCCGCTCTATGTTTTCCATGGGGTCGTCTATCCAACTGGGTGGTCTCCTTGTTCTTTGATTGGGGGGGCTCTACGGCCTCCTCATCAAATTCGGGCAGTAGTTTTCGTTTCGGGTAGCTCTTTGTTCGGCGACTATCGCCGTATTTGTATGCGGTGTTGAGTACTTTTCTCCATTTGATTCTGAGCGCATCTTCCGCTGTTTTGAGCTTCCGCTTCTGCTTTTTCAGGCTGCGCGTAGTGGCGACGAGCCTTTTGTGGAGGTTCTTCTGCTCTAGCAACTTGTCCAGTGTGAGATCGTCCGGACTGTTATCTTCACTGGGGACGGATTGTTTATCCATATTGTCCTGTTCGGATGGTTGCTTGATAGCATGTTCGTCGTCCACCGGTTCGCCATGCTCTATGGCTGGGTCTGTATGGCTGCTGTATTTGTCGAGGCAGGATTTTGAGCGGCACTTACGTTGCCGTTTTGACTGCTTTTCGAGGGAATGATCCCTCGTGGCGTCCCGTTGTTCCTCGTCGTCGCTTCCTTTAGGTGTGTCCACCATGTATACGTCGTGAGATGAGGTGGCTGTCCAGTGCCTTATAGGTGCTGGTTCATGCTTATCTCCTACATCGTCGTCCATACCGTCGATGTCTTCGGAGTCGAAATCGAGCACGTCGTTTAAACTTTTGACAGTGGATACGAAGTGGGTGGTGGATGGGCTTTGAATTTCTTGATCGTCCGCATCCCAACCTTGCTGAACATAGTCCAGCCAGGGCTCTCCTGATAAAGAGAGAGACTTCAGTAAATTTAGGATGTCACCAAAGGGCGAGTGTTGAAAGATGTCTGCGGTGGTGAACTCCATGATCTGCGCCCAATCGGATTCGATTGGCAGGGGCGCGGAAGGCTCAGAGTCTGGAGAGGAGTCTGGCACCTTGGACTCACGAGCTTCGCAAAGGACAGGGTTGGTGTTCGGCTCAATCGCCATAGAGAAAGCAGCCCCCGAGGCGGTGTCCAGCCACCCGTCCTCGATCGGCGCAGTCGGCTCCAAGCTAAGGGTCAGAGCGGACACTTGTGCGGCCTCCAGGGCACTATCCGGCAGCAGAGCTGGACCATGCCCATCGTGACAGTGCGGCGCACTTGGCTGTGGCTCGAACCCGTCGAAGATCAAGTCTCCACGGACATCAGCCGTATAGTTCAAACTTCCAAATCTGACCTGATGGCCAGGGGCATATCTTTCAATCAGCTCCAGATGGCCAAGCGAATTGGCCCGCAGTGCAAAGCCACCGAATACGAAGATCTGTCCGGGGAGAAAAGTCTCACCTTGGAACGCATCGTTGTTGATGATCGGAGGAGCCATCGTTCCTAAAGATGATGACACAGAGGAACTCTCAATGAAAGCAACAATGTCGGTGTCAAAACCGGCGGATCTCGGGTAGGGGGTCCCGAACTGTGCGTCTAGGCGGATGGTAACAGGAGACAAGGGACACGATTTTTTTACCCAGGTTCGGGCCCTCTCGATTGAGGTAAAACCCTACTCCTGCTTGATTAATATTGATGATATGGGTAGTACAAGAGTAGATCTACCACGAGATCAGAGAGGCTAAACCATAGAAGCTAGCCTATGGTATGATTGTTGTTCGTCCTACGGACTAAAACCCTTCGGTATATATAGGCACCGAAGAGGGTTAGGGTTACACAGAGTCGGTTATAATGGTAGGGGATCTATATATCTGTATCGCGAAGCTTGCCTTCCACGCCAAGGAAAGTCCCATCCGGACACGGGATGAAGTCTTCAATCTTGTATCTTCATAGTCCAGGAGTCCAGCCAAAGGTGATAGTTCGGCTATCCAGACACCCCCTAATCTAGGGCTCCCTCACTGTTCATCTCCACCGTCGACCTCCTCCAGTGTCCACGGGCTACTGTTCATCCACCTCAACCTCCTCCAGCCTCCACCTGCGACTGTTCATCCAACCTCCACCGCGCTACTCCACCGGCTACTGTTCAACCAGCCCTCTCCATGGGCTACTGTTCATCCAGCCCTCCACGGGCTACTGCTCATCCATCCCTCCACCGGCTACTATGCAACCAGCCCTCCACAGGGTCGTCCTGTTCATCCAGCCCTCCAGAGGGTCCTGTTCAGCCAGCCCCAACCGGCTCGATCGATCGGGTTCCTGTTTATCCAGAGGCAACCACGGGGTCCTGTTCATCCACCCCCACCGGGAACTGTTCATCCAACCCCCCCAGCAATGCTCACTGTTCATCCAAACCCCCCAGCAACGCACACTGTTCATCCAGAGGCAGCATCGGTCGGCTTCAGTTAGGAGCAGTAGAGAAGGAATCGCTCGATCGCTCGATCGCTCGGGTTCAGTAACGCGTAGCCTGCAGTGCAATCGCTCGGGTTTAGTTAGGTGACGCCTCGCTCGGGTTCAGTTAGAGCCCAACGCCTCGCACCCACGTGCGTACGGTACGAGAGAAACGCGCATCGCTCGGCCCCCGACCACCCACCGTAACCAGGAACTCCCCAATATTTTCCTCACCCTCGCTTCTACCACGGTTTTTCTGTCATGGACGGCCCAAAGAATGTCATGCGGCTGCATCTCCGGCCCGCCCAGGATGAAAAGCCCATTTTCTATCATGATTTTTTGTCATAGAAGTAGGAGCCCACCACATCTATGATGATACCAGGTTTTGTCACAATTATCGTCATAGAAGTGTCATAAGTATGACAATTTTTTTCGTTCGGCCCAAAATGTCACAGATGTGCCTTTTTTGTAGTGTTGACTAGCAATTCGGCCTCCGTCCCAGTTCGGACCAAACGACGGCATTCGTACCGCGAATACATAACTACACACTCAAAATACCATGGGCATAGATGGAGGCACAATTAGATCGTGGTCCATAATACGGCTCAACCTCCCCTAGACCAACATACTTTCACTTTTTCTTTTTCTTTTCAGGTTTCTTTTTTCCCTAGGCCTTTCCTGGTGGCCTGATCATCACACCTATCAAGGGACAGATACACCAAGATGGCAAGAGGCATTGACGTATAAGGGAATTTCCAGGTGGTCTCTTTAAACGATCGTTATGCCTATTTTAAGGACCCGCACGTAGCTCTCCCTTGGTCGTGGCATGTTAAATAGCCCTGTTGCTTATTGCACTACCTGTACAAATATGCTTGACGTATTAATCAAACTATAATGGAAAATAGTTTGCGGCCCAATTTCTGCGGTATTAGCCTATTACTTCATTTTTCTTGATATTCTTATCAATTGCACCCGTACACTCTGGTACGCCTTAATTCGCCAGGGGCTTCATCACGCCCCATAATACGGCAACAAAGTCCAAACACTTTTTTACAATATAGTTCGGCACCCCGAACTTTAGCATTATATGCATCGGCTCCGAATCATGTCTTTGGTCAATAGTTGGGTTGCCCGACTCCTGTGCTTACTACCTTACGTTCCGCAATATCGGCTAGGGTAGTAAAGGGAGAACTACTAGGATTGTGTCCTTGTTTAACCGGATGAGCACCTTAGTAGAGAAAGCCGAAAACTGACTGTCATGATGCGGCGTGAGCCGGTCAGCTGTTCGAGAGGTTACAAATCTTTTGCGATTTTTTCCACATTATGCGATGAATCGGTTTTTATCCGATCAGGTGTTTACAGCACCCCATGTTCGGACTTATGAATACTAGGGGCTAAGCCTAAATTTCTATTTGTCAAACTCCTATGGCTAAGTGAGGGTGATAAAGCCTTCGTTGCGCTAAACACCTCCTTTAAGGACCAAACTCTGCAACAAAGAGTATTTAGATTCATCCCGAACACCCCCATACTACCGACGTGGGGGCTGAAGCCGACGACTGGCCAACTCTCAGATTTAACAAAACGGCCCACGGGAGTTAAAATTATAAATAACAGGCATTATATTACATAACGGTTCTGTTTCATAATACAGGAAGGGACAATTTGAATGACTTCATTCAAAGATAATGTCTTTTGAACACTTCCCATGTACAATGCGGGATCCCTCGAGGACATCGTCAAAATACCACTCGGGCATGCGGTGCTCCTTGCCCGCAGGAGGTCCCTCGGTCACAAGCTTCACGGCGTCCATCTTCACCCACTGCAGTTTGACTTGGGCGAAGGCCATTCGCGCGCCTTTGATTCCGACCGACCACTTGATGGCATCAAGCCGAGGGCAGGCATTGACCAGCCACTTCACGAGACCAAAGTAGCTCCTGGGTATGGCTTCGGCAGGCCATAGCCAGATTATTAAATCCTTCATGGCAAGTTCGGTCGCCCTATGCAGTTCGACCAGCTGTTTTAGCTGATTGCTAAAGGGCACCGGATGTTCTAGCACAAGGTACTACGATCAAAACAGCTTCTCCATGGAGCTCCCCTCTTCGGCTCGGAAGAACTCCGCAGCATTTGAAACGCTGCGCGCCAGATCCACAAACGCCCCTGGAGAGCTCCAAATCCGTGTCAGTAACAGGAACCTTTTCTTCACATATTTGCTCTGCATAATAAAGGCCTTACCGCCGCGATTTTTCTGGCCTCCTGGACTTCCTGGAGGGTGCCCTGGGCTTCTACCTGGGCATCGTGTGTGCTTTGGCGGGCCTTGGCAAGTTCAGACTCTTGATCCGTAATGTTGCGCTCCAAGGACTCACATTTCTTCATGGCGTCTTGGAGCTCCTGCTGGACCTCACCAACCCTGGCCTCATGCTTTTCACGGGTGGCTTGTACCTTGGCCGCTCTCTCCTCGGCCTCGGCCAACACCTTCTTGAGGGTCTCGACCTCGGTCGCCGCTCCTAATAAATATCATGGAACTTTAGTTAGCACAAATCATTAATCCTTCTTGAATATAGACAAGTTATTGCATACCTTGATTGTCTTCCACCTGTTTCTTCACACAGCCGAGCTCTTCCTCGGTCCGCTCCAGACTCTGCTTCAGTCCAGAGACCTCAGCAGCATGAGAGGTCACAGCCAGCAATGACGCCTAGTTATTCACATAGACATGTCAAGTTAGTCTCCTACGAAAATTATTTGATCCTCTGTTCGGCTTTTCTTTCCGAACACCGGACAGAGACTCAGGGGCTACCGTCTATACTGTGACATTCTTTTTACATAATTGCGTTGCTTACCACAAAGCCTATTAGAAGGCTTGTGCCGGCTTCGGTCTGTCCGCTCTTCGCAGACTGAATCCTCTAAACCACCATACCCATAAGGGTACGGTGTTCTTCAACAATGAAAGCACTTCACAACGCTTCCATTAGAGTGTCCGGCGCCTCTGGCTGGACAGAGGTCACTGGCGGAATTGGCGCACCTCCTCCTTTTGAAGGAGGCTGCTTGCCCGGTTCCGGAGCCGCATGGGTCTCCGGGACCGTATTCGGCTGGGGGCGGAACTGAATATGGCCCCCATCGCCAGTATCCATGGGGATTTGCTCCCCCATGTGTCCGGTGCTTGATAGGGCGCCGGAACCAGCATCTTCGTTAGAAGTGGAATTGCTAGGTCTTCGGGCAGCGGAGCTAGACAGTGAATCCGGTCTGCCTTCTTTGTCCAGCCCTGAGAGAATTAGTAGGTAGGCTTAGGCGTCTTCCTCGGGTATGCAAGTAATGTATACAATTTGAAATGATGAAAAAACTTACCGGACTAGCGGGATGGGCCAAGTCGTGCCCACGGTCCTCGGTCGTGTCCGGCCATGTCTCACTGGACTTGAAAAACACCTTCTAGATGTCTTCGTGCGTAGTGCTGAAGAACTGCAGCAAGGTCTAGTGCTTGGCCGGATCGTACTCCCACAAATGGCGCGTCCGGCTTTGGCACAGAAGGATCTGGCGAACAAGCATCACCTTGATCACATTGATAAGCTTGACATTCTTGTCTATCATGCTCCTGATGCGCGTCTGAAGCGCTGTCAGCTTGTCCAGAAAAGACCAGTCCAAGCCCTTCTCTGGACAGGAGGTGAGCCGTATCGGGGCTCTGGACCGGATTTCGGGAGCCGCGGCCCAGGTGGTGCCGCGCGGCTCTGTGATATATAACCACGATTTCTGCCACCCTTTGACGGTCTCCACGAAGGAGCCTTCAGGCCATGTGACGTTGGGCATCTTGCTCACCATGGCGCCTCCGCACTCTGCGTGTTGGTCACTCACCACCTTCAGCTTCACATTGAAGATCTTTAACCACAATCTGAAGTGGGGTGGGATGCAGAGGAAAGCCTCGCACACGACAATAAATGCCGAGATGTTGAGGAAAGAATTTGGGGCTAGATCATGGAAATCTAGCCCGTAGTAGAACATGAGTCCGCAGACGAATGGGTGGAGAGGGAATCCCAGCCCGCGGACAAAGTTGGGGATGAACACCACCCTCTCATGGGACTCTGGGGTAGGGACGATCTATCCCTTGTCCAATAGCCGGTGGGCGACTTCCTTGGCCAAATATCCGGCCTCCCGGAGCTTCGTAATGTCATTCTCCTTGACGGAGAAGACCATCCACTTGCCCTGCACTCCGGACCTGGACATGGTCGGAGTGCTTTCTTGGGGCGGGAAAGATGAGAACTTGGGCGCTGGAGCTCGAGAATGGGGGAGGCAGAGAGAGAGAAGGCGTGGGTGAAAGGGGTAAATCCTTATCTCTTTATAATGGCTATGAATATCAAGCACCTCCCCACTCGCCTTAAAACTCGCCTATTCCTCGAGGGACATGCAGACGACACGGTTGGGTTACCCATGCCCGTATTGATGAGAATCCTGCAATACGGTGACACGATCTCTGCTTTGACAAGACATGCCAATGAAATTGCATCTCGAAATATGGAGCGGGAGGCTAAAAAACGGTTCGAAACAATGGCCGGGCGGCGACGCGATGTCACGCTACAAAAATTGTCGGCAGATTGGACTCGTGAAGTACAATACTCAATGCGGTTGTGTGTGGTACTTGTTTTGCAGAGCCGTCACAATTCTTGTGTTTAAAGAATATCTGGGAGTATTTGGAGAAGGAACCTGCCTTGGAATGCCGAATACAATCTGCACGCTGGACACCTCCTCATTGAAGCCTGGTTCAGGGGCTACTAAGGGAGTCCTAGATTAAGGGGTCCTCGAATGGCCGGACTATGTAGTGTGGGTTGGACTGATGGGCCGTGAAGATACAAGACAGATGACTCTCTCCCATGTCCAGATGGGACTCTCCTTGGCATGGAAGGCAAGCTTGGCGCATAGATATGAAGATTCCTTTCTCTGTAACCGACTGTGTACAACCCTAGTCCCCTCCAGTCTCTATATAAACCGGAGCGCTTAGTCTGTAGACGCAATCATAATCATACAAGCTAGACTTCTAGGGTTTTAGCCATTACGATCTCATGGTAGATCAACTCTTGTAATAATCATATTCATCAAGATCAATCAAGCAGGAAGTAGGGTATTACCTCCATAGAGAGGGCCCGAACCTGGGTAAACATCGTGTCCCCCACCTCCCGTTACCATCAACCTTAGACGCACATTTTGGGACCCCCTACCCGAGATCCACCGGTTTGTAGGACATGTGTTCGGGAAGCCCACCAAATGGGTGCCACTTGGTACACCATGCCACGGTGTCTGTACCACATCATAGCCCACCTTTAAGGTCAGCGCTACGCACGGCCACCAACACATGCCCTACAAACACCAGAAACTCATTGTGACTCCTGGACAGAGATCAAGGCGATTAATAGGTCGAGAGAGATTGAGTTACCGGAACCCAATGTGTGGTAGTAACTGTCTTGGATCCATACTCGCATTGCATTTGTCACCATTATTGTAAGTTGCTAGTAATGGATCAATATTGTACTTACATTGACAAATGAGAAGCCCTTAGATTTTACAATCATGACAAGTGATGGGGTGTCCACTTCGTATGATTGAGTACCATTTATTCAACACCGTTAGCCGTTCTTGTATATTCTCTACATAAACAACTAGGTATGCTAAACTGATGTCTCTCCTCCATTGCAAGTTTCATCTGTTCATGAATAGTAAACTTGGAAGACGTGATTAGCCATTTTATTTGTATTTCTTGTTTAAAAGAAAATTAGTAAGATAAATACCAACAAACAAAATAAACTAAGTGTGAATGGGAAATAATGACCAATCGCTATGCTCCCAGACAATGGCATCAGGAAATGTTGAATGTCCTGCAAGTGCACATGGCATTGTAGCAATTTTGCAATAAATTAAGTGTCAAAAACCCACCAGGAGTGAAAAGGATGAGGATGACACTACCAACCCCGCTGCTGCGCTGTCATGGATGCAACTACGCTCACACCCAAACAAAGTTTGGAAACAGTTTACCCTCGTCGGTTGCTAAGGGAAGCAAAAAAAGGTCAGGGGTTTTAACTAAGTACTAAAAGGAACACAAAATAAATACTAAACTAAAAAACTAAAATAAACTAAGAAGAAATAATGCGATGTTATGGATAAGTAGAGTTGGTGTTTAAGCATGATAATGTCCCGCTGGCGGCGTTGAATAGTGTTGATCTCTCGACTACCAGCACTAGCTCGGTCAATACAGTGCTTCATTAGATAGAGTAATCTATCAATGGTGGGTCGTCCCTCACATAGCATTGTATCTCAAGTAACACCTTATTGAGACAACTTAATCGTCCTACACCTCATCACATACATGAAATAGCTAATGGAAGCCATTAATATCACAATACTGAAGGCATTAAATTCTATCGAGGTTACTCCTAGGTAAGTTGTGCTCCTCTAAAGATAGCAATGCTTGTCACCCAGAGGTCTATCAGGTCGCTCAACCAACCTATCAAATTCATGTGTGGCCTAGGGAGTTGAACATATCTAACTATACTGGTGGATTGGACGGCTCCAGTCACTAAGTTACCACAAAGGTAAATAACAACATGAAGAAGACATGCATAAATAGATGACGTATATCAAATAAAAGACCTACTAGACGACCACACCCATGGCCAACAATTACTCAAAAAACATCACATTAAAAAGCAGGCTCAAGAGTTGTTGATACTTGTGAGCTGCTGATGACCCACAAGTATAGGGGGTCAATCATAATCCTTTTGATACATAAGAGTGCCGATCCCAACGAGTAGCAGAATGAAATGACAAGCGGTTTTTAGCAAGGTATTTTCTGCAAGCATTGAAATTATCGGTAACAAATAGTTTGATAGCAAAATAATTTGTAACGAGCAAAAAGTACCAATAGTAACGAAGGTGCAAAAAGGTAGCCCAATCCTTTTTATAGCAAAGAACATGCCAAAACTTTCTATTATAGCAAGCAAAGCGTTCTTGAGGACACATGGGAATTTCATCTAGTCACTTTCGTCATGTTTGTTTGATTCACGTTTGTTACTTTGATAATTATATATGTGGGTGGACCGGTGCTTGGGTGTTGTTCTTACTTGAATAAGCCTCCCACTTATGATTAACCCCTCTCGCAAGCATATGCAACTATGGAAGAAGAATTAAGATAAATCTAACCATAGAATGAAGCACATGGATCCAAATCAGCCCCTTATGGAATAGCGCATAAACTAGGATTTAAGCTTCTGTCACTCTAGCAACCCTTCATCTAATTACTAGTACACAATGCCTTCCATTAGGCCCAAAGATGGTGAAGTGTCATTTAGTCGACGTTCACATAAGACCACTAAAAGAATAATTGTGAATCAGAACATACATGTCAACAAAATACTGAACAAATACCAAATTCACATGATCACTTATAACAAGACTTCTCCCATGTCCTCAAGAACGAAAGTAAATACTCACAAAGCATGTTCATGTTCAAGATCAGAGGGGTATTGAATATCATTAAGGATATGAACATATGATCTTCCACCAAATAAATGAACTAGCATCAACAATAGTTGGGCAATTGATAGAAAAACACATAGTTATGACATTATTCATGGCAGTGATGATGTATATAGGCATTACGCCTGTGACAAGTAGACCGACTCCTGCCTGCATATACTACTACTAGTCCACCCATCAACCGCTATCCAGCATGCATGTAGGATATTAAGTTCATAACAAACAGTGTAACGCTTTAAGCAAGATGACATAATGTAGATGGAATAAAACCAAGCAATATGATTAAACCCTGTCATTTTACCCTTAGTGATAGCAATACAATACGTGCCTCGCTACCCCTGCTGCCACTGGGTGCGGATACCGCAAGATTGAACCCACTACAAAGCATCTTTTCCACTGAAGATAAATCAGTCTAGTTGGCCAAACCAAACGGATAGATCGGAGAGAATTACAAAGCTATAATAATCATGCATAATAAAGATTAGAAAAGACTCAATTACTTTCAATGAATAATCTGATCATAAACCAACAAATTCATCGGATCCCAACAAACACACAACAAAAGAAGATTACATCAAATCGATCTTTGAAGACAACATTGTACTGAAGATCAAAGAGAGAGAAGAAGCCACCTAGCTAATCACTATAGACCCGTAGGTCTGTGCTATACTACTCCCAAATCATTGGTGGTATAGCATGGATGATGTAGAAGCCCTCCGTGATTGACTACCCCTCCGACAGACTACCATAAAAGGCCTCCAGACGGGATCACGGAAGAACAGAAACTTGCAGTTGTGGAAAAATTGTTTCGGGTGACCCTCTATTGGTTTAGGGATTTATGGGAATTTATAGAAGTGGAATTAGGTCAAATAGAGCTGCATTGGACCCACAAGCATAGGTGGCGCGCTCCCTGGGGGCACGCTATATAAGCTTGTGGCTCTCCTGTAAGTCTTCTGGCCTCCCCCCGAACCTTCTAGGATCCCTTCTGGTCCAAAAAGATCACCATAATATTTCGTCCGTTTGGACTTTGTTTGGTATTGATTTTCTGAAAAGCCAAAAAAAATAGCAACTAGCACCGGGCACTAGGTTAATAGGTTGGTCCCAAAAAATGATATTCAATTGCATATAAAGCATCTAAGATTGATAATGTAATAGCATGAAACAATAAAAAAATATAGATACATTGGAGACGTATCGGCATCCCGAAGCTTAACTCTTGCTTGTCCTCGAGTAGGTAAATGATAAAAGCCAAATTTTTTATGTTGAATGCTACCTAACATGTCTGATATGTAATCTCTATATGGTATAAATATTGAGAAATGATGAAGTAATTGATATCAACATAATAATATCCATGAATACAAGAAAATAATCATTACTTCTTCAAAATATATGATGCTCAACTAATGTTATCCGTACTCATTAAATAATGTAAGCATGGCATGACTCCGCCTTCACTGCATAAATATAAATCATGAGCACCCCCATGTCAAACCAAGCAATTGGATCATACTTGTTAATGCGTTTCAGCATTTTCAACTCCACTCAATAAATGAGCATGAGCCATGGACATTAGCACTATTGGTGGAATAGAATGCGGTGGTAGAGATATAAGGGATGTCAAAAAGGAAGAAAATCTCACATCAACTCGGCAAATCGATAGCAATGGAGAGGCCTTTTAATCAATATCAATGCGAGGAGTAGGGAGTGCCATGCGACGGATGCACGAGAGCTGTAAGTGTATGAAAGCTCAATACTGAAACTAAGTGGGTGTGCCTCCAACTTGCTAGCTCATGAAGACCTCAGGAATTTTGAGGAAGCCCGTCATCGGAATATATAAGCCAAATTCTATAATGAAAAATTCCCACTAGTATATGAAAGTGATAACTCAGGAGACTCCCTGTATGAAGAACATGGTGCTACCTTGAAGCACAAGTTTGGTAAAAGGATAGTAGCCTTGCGGCTTCCCTCTTTTTCTCTCATTTTTTAGAGCAATATCATGAACCTCATCCCCACATTTTGGAGGTGTGGGGACTAAGAGTATATCGACCAGAGGGGGGCGAATGGGAGATTCAAAAATTCTTTTGAATGTATCAAATCTGTCCCAACCATAGCAGCAGAAAAGGTACAAATAAATTAAACTACTGGTAGGAAACCTACCGAGGTACAAATCCTTCGAGGTATGCAGTGACAATGGAATGAGTATATTAGACGATAGGTTTGACTATCACGATGGTAATGCAGTAAGCATACCATGTGTAGTCACATGATAGGTAACCTAACGCAAGTAGCGAGATCAATGGCACATGGGATGCTAGGGATAGAGAATTGCTCGGAAGATATCAGAGAAATGCAGTAGACTACTAGCGCATGATAACAGATCATATATATTCAAATACACAATCAACATCAAACACGAAAGATAACTTCTAAAATAAATACAGGGTCAGTAGAAAGGACCGGTGGTGCTCGATGGCGTCGAGTGTATTTGGTAGACAACTTCGTCCTTCTGCCAAAGGACTATGTCTGGTTGGAGGGACTTGTGATTGAGCACAGGAACAACCTCTCTCCATCCTATTCTCCTTCAACTAGGAGCTGATCAGACTCCAGTTGATTTCACTCATGGCAGATGCTTATCAGCAATCTCGAAACCTTCGACAAACTTCCTTCGCGAACAACAATCACTCTTGGTTGCTGAAGATCTTGCTCGGTGAAGACAACAACTCTTCAACACTCGAGCCGACCCCTATCTGCCTAGAGAGTGTGCAGCTCTCAATAGTAACAAGTACAAGAACTCTAACTCAGAACTACTATGATGCTCAACCACTGTCTAAGTTTTGGTTCTTAGTTTTCTCTCGGTTGATTTTAAACTCAAATCACTCGAAGAGGGGATGCTCAATCAGCCTTCTCAGAAATCTTAAGCAGAGCAGCCAACATACAATGTTTGAGTGGGGTGGGTATTTGTAGCCACAGCCTTCCCTGATGGGAAATGACCAAAATGGACATGTGCATCAACCAATGGCTGAACGACACGAGTACAACGGTTGGTAACTGAGCACAATGATAACATTTGTTATGGAGCAAGAAATGCTAACTCCTCGGTCCAAAAGATATCTCCTGCAACATGAAGAACAACGTCTACTTCTGATAGGTAGTCATTCGGAGCATGAAAATATTTCTCTGATACTTTCATAGGTTTGGGCTGAGCATCACAATGGATCTAAGCTTTGAGAACCTAAATCCCTCTTAATAGTATGGAGATCCTGAGACTCAAGAAAGAGAAGAAGAACAACAGACATAATCCTACATCTTTGCTTTTCCTTTGAACTTCTTAGTCACTTTCCTTTGGGTGAGCTCCGAACCAATTGCTTCACAGTAGCAATAGATTTTAAGGGGTCAACTTCTTCGCATCAATCTTCTTGCCAGAATGGACTCGAGAGATATGACACAACTTCTCGAAATCTCAAATATCCTGCGGTGAAGTTCCTCAAACTTGACACCAAAGTTGGCATTCTTCTTCGTTCCGCATGGATTATTTCTCTGTGTGTGCACTAGCAAAAAAATCAGTCCATGCTTGTTTCTCTCTAAAATCTCCAGAACACATGAGGGAAAGAATTTCACATACATTCTCCCCCTTTTTGACAATTGTTGACAAAATAGACTACATCGAAAGATAGATGAATTGAAATGTAATAAGATGTGAATGAACCAAGAGATATGAGAGTGGTAATACGATGATAAACATGCTCCCCCTAAATGTAGGCATTCTGCTAAAGCTGTATCTTCTAAGGTTATGCTGGGAAGATGATCTAGAGGGAAGCGATGTGAATCTTTGTCCGAGGAGCATTGTTGTTGTGTAGAAGTTGTATTAATGAACAATGACCTCAATCCTTTTTAAGATGTTTTCCTGTGACACACAACCTTGAAAACTATTTGTTAAAGTTTATGAATACCTTGAAATGATTTGTAGAAAATAAGCCATGAAGATTTACTCAGAACTATAGGAACGAAGTATGTCTACGGGAGGAGGGGGGTGAATGGGAGTTCTAAAATTTCTTGGAAATATCAAAATTCTCAGAACCCAACAGCGGAGTGAATGTAAACAGTGTACAACAAGTGAATACAGACTAACGAATGGAAACTAAAAGCATGCATAGAGACAAATCACATGATAGAAATAGTTCGAATGTTAAGAGGAGAAGCAGAGGTAACCAGTGATGCTCGATGGCGACAAGGAATTTGGTAGACCAGTTCGCCGTTCTACACGAGGACTATGTCTGGTTGGAGGGGTTGTGATTTAACATAGAATATAAAATCTCTTCGCCCTATTCCCCTCGGCAATTGGTTCGTCAACCAATGTCGATCACTCATGGTAGATACTTGAGGCGATCTCCAAACCTTTACAGACTTCTTCTTCGAGAACCACAATTACTCTTGGTCTCTGAAGAAATTGACACCTAACTTTCTAGAGAGTTTGCAATTCTCAAGAGTAATAGGCGGAGCGTACTGGACTTAGATTCGAGTGTTGCTGAACCACTAACTAATTTTGCGGCTCTGGGGTTTTCTCTAGGTGGATTTTAAACCCAAATCACTTAGGAGAGGGGTTTCTCAACAATCTTCTCACAATTAAATGGAGCAACCACCAGACAATGCCCGTTGCGGGGTGGCTATTTATAGCTGCAGCCTTCCCTGGTGGGGAATGACCATTTTGGACATGCGGTCCAGCCAATGGCCAACCAACACGTTTACAACCATCAGATTTTAAGAGCAACAGTAACATTAGTTGACCTAGCATTGCTAACTCCTCGGTCAAAGACAAATCACTCGCAGCGAAGAAGATCAGCGTCTCTTGCTAGCAAGTATTTGCTCGGAACAAAGAGAACTCTCTCGCAACTTTCATAGGATTTGGGTTTAGGCATCAGAGAATAAAAGCTTCGAACGCTACGTCCCTCTTAATAGTACAGTGGTCCTCTGACTCAATAAATAGGAAAGAAACAACGAAATAAATGTTACGTCTTCACTTCGTCTTCAATCTTCTCGGTCACTGTCACTTCCTTCGGACAGGCACCAAACTAATTGCTTCACGTCAGAATTTTTCGAGGGGTCACTCTTATTATCATAATCTTCAGTGATAACCTTCACTGCCACTCAGGGGATTATCTTCATCGTTTGAATCAAACTCCCCTTGATTCCAGGGATGTGTTACTCTTTTGCACTAGCAAACACATAAGTCCCATACTGTTTATGTCAACAAACTCCAAAACATAATTAGGCAAATTATTGCACCAAGAATCTCCCCCTTTTTATACGGTTGTTGATAAAATAGATACTCATCAAAGCGAAGATAGATAAGTGATAGGTAATTCCAACAAGAGTGAATACATGTTACTTTGCTCGATGATGAAATAGATTCCCCCTATATATATGCAAGGATAAAGATATGAGATTAATTCTTGTGCAAATATTGAAGTATACAGAGGAAATTTCAATCATTCTAGTCAATGATTCGCACTGATTATATATAATCCATCGACGTTGTAGTGCAATCATTCATAACTTCCGATAATAATTCCACCTGCAAAAGAAACACAAAAGTTTAACAACTTAGAGCATATAAGTTTAGACTAGAAGTTTCAAACTTGCACGAAACCAAACCAAAAGAAACACAGAAAGCAAATCTATCGAGACTCGATGTAATTCTCCCCCTTTTAGTCAACTAGTGTCAAAAAGGTGACGAATAACATGACTGAAAAATGCAGAGCTTGGTTCACTCGGTGGCATCTCCAGAAGAACTGTCTGAGGTGATTTCGTCTTCGGAAGTGACTGTATCGGCTTCGTCTTCAGCAGCAGCAATTTTTCCTTCAGGGATAACAACTTGGGGCTGAGAGTACGAGGGCATATTCGGGGCAGCCACATGAGGAACACGTCATAACGCATGGCCTTCGATTGGTTTATCGGTCGGTGAGGTGGCTTTAGATTCTTCAAGCCGTTTGCGGATCTTAAGATGCAAAAGATCAGTGGTTGGCTCACGACTAGGAGGAGGAGGGGTACTCCATTCTTGGAAATCCAAAATAGTGAAGCCTTTGTCAATATAATCATTGAGCTCTTGGAGATGGACATTCGGGAGTTGTTTCTTGGTAAAGAACTTGTGAAGAAATTTCCAGAGCCTCTTCTTGTTTTCATCAGCAATCAGATGCATGCTTATGGTTCGATTGTGGAGAGCATTTAGCTCAGATGTGAGATGTTCTTTTTCGCGTCGATCCTCAGCAATGTGCTGCAGCGGTAGTTGTTGAGTATGCAAACTCATTTCAAGTTACGATGGAGGTTGAGGAAAAATCTGTCGGTCACGCTGAGGGATACGTGGACCATCAAATTGCTTGTCATAATCGCGAGGGCTTGACGCGGGCGCTTTACCCAAATATCTTCCACGATTTGCAGGGTATCGAGAATAGGAGGAATGAAGCTTCTATGACTTACTTTCATCAGATACTCGGTGCACATAGCGTGATCAATAAATATCTGGATCCATGGTGTGAAAACTTTCACGCAGAAAGGATGTTGACCAGAATCCTTCAGAATACACGGTAACATATCCTCAACATCAAAGATATACCGTTCAGAGATTGCATAGATAGCATTCCGAAGAACATCTGAGATGGTCCTATCTATATTCATCCTGTCCAGAGGGCAAATAGTGTAAGAGAGCATATGAAATAGCGTCTGATTTTTGAACGTTAAGTGCTCAGGACGGGGAGGACCAATGTAGTCACGAATATTTTTTGGATCCATAGTGTGCCGAAAAGTTTCATCTGATATAACATCATTGTTGTGCACCCTAATTTAAGTGTCACCATTCTTAAAGCAAGGGAAATGGAAGTGCGAGACAAAATCTGTTGAAGTGCATTTGATGCGTTTGCCTTCGGTCATCCACTCCATAATCCATTTTGTGCTGTCAGATTCATCACTAGAGATATATAGAGTAGCATAGAACTGAAGAATAATCTCTCTATTCCAAGGATGCTCGAATTCGAATATCTTGCTGAGGCAGAAATCATCTAGATCTTGCAGCAACGGATTGAAGCAGCCAATGTTTTGCATAGCATGGATGTTCAGGTATTCGTGGGAAATATCTTTTTGCTCTCATAGAGGACCCAAGAGTTATATATGGCCTATTCCTTTGTCCAGAAGCGAGGCGATTAAGAAGTGCGCGACCCATCATACGAACTAGCTTGAAAGAAATTGTGATGCGTATTACGATTGAAAAGAGGACCTTTGGTGCCAGCACCTGCCGAGAACAAAGGTAGTTCTTCATGAGGGTATGGGTAATTGAGTTCGTCTTCTGGTGAGAGAAATTCATCTACATATACAACAGAGTCAGTACGACGAGCAGAAACTAATTTTTGTTCGGAGGTACCAACATCTTGCATTCTTGTCGTTGTGTCGAGAGATAACTTAATGTGACATGGAGCTAGTAGCACAATACTGGGAGCTGCAGAGGCAGTAGGCAGTATAGCAGATTCTGTTACTGTAGGTACTAAGGCCGAATCAAGCACTACAGGCGGTTGAGGTTGTTCCACTGGAATCTATTGTTGCTAAATTGTTGGAGAGGCAGAGACATTTGGTGCTTCATGAGTCGGAAAGGCTTGGGGTTCGGAGCGAGGGATTTCACCTTCCTTCGAAACATTTAGATGGGGTGGAATATCAGCATGAGCAGGGAGGCCATAGGCACTGATTCAGTTGGCCTTGGCGAGGGGGGAGCATCCGAGTCTTTGACAGGGGAGTGCGATGGAACAACTGGCTCAGGAGATTTTTTTGGAGACTGGGCTTCGGGGCGTTCTGGTGACTTTTCTATTGCACGAGGTACATTTTTCTTCACAATCTCCTTTCGTTGCTTCTTCTTTTGCTGGGCAACTTGATCAATGTTGTCACGCCCAATATGCGACCCTATCCTAAAGGAACTCAAAGGACCCACCAAGGGCGAGGAGGAGCTCGGATCCGGTGGATCTGGACGAGATCCACCGGGATATCATCCAAACGCCGCGTCCCCGTTTCGCACCACTCCGTCCCGCTCGACCTCGTCCCATTGACTTTTCGGAGGGTATATTTTCGTCCAAGTCCCCAGGTTTTTATCTCATATGCACCTGTTTACCATGCCATAACTTCTTGTGTGCTGCTCCGTTTTGTGCGTGTAATATATCGAAGTGTTCATTGTGAGATGCTCTTCATTTCTTTCCATTGTGCCATGTTTGTTTGAGTCCATCTTGATGCCCTAATCATTGTTGCAAGAGTGTTATATGATGTTAGCCTGCTGAGACTGTTATAACTTGTTGTTTTGTCATTTTCGTTGCATTTTGTGTGTGCATCCTTTGAGCATGATGACTACATGTTTTAGGAACATACTCATGCCATCTTTAAAGTGGTGCAATCCATGTGTTTTTTTGTGCCTTGTGGTGAGCGCATCAATCTCGTGAAGTAGGGTACTTGTTGTTACTATTTTGCCAGGCTGAATCTGTTATATCATGATGCTATGTAAACCTGCTGCTACAAGTCATTATATGCATAATCTGGAGATGTTCACTAAGGATGTTTTGTTATAAATGTCATGCTCTATCCATCCATGCCACTGGTTGCATTTATAGCCTACTGTAGCTTGTTGTAATCTTGATCTCAAATTGCTAAATAATGTTGCTGTCAGCCTGTTAACATTAAGTTCAGTTTTGCCATGAGCTTTGCTACGGATCCATGCACCCTATGAACTTTATCTTGCCATGTGTAGCTTCATAATTATGTCCTCCTACTGTTGATTGACTTCACATGCCAGGAAATGCTATTTGGAGAGTGTTACAAACTCACCAACATGCCTACTTATCATTGTTCCTGCCATGTACTGTTATTCTGAATCTATCATATCATGTGCCATGTTTGCATGGATGCTACCATCTTTTCTGTTGATCTTTGGAATTAGTTTAGTAAGGATGTTTTGTTCTTTGTCTTTAGTATTAGCATGCCATGCTCTATTTTTCCATTATAGCTTGCTATAACATGTTGTTTGATTGGTTTAAAAATTGCAACCTGATGTTATTTCTGTCATGCTCAGTGATTTTCTGCTAAGTCTGTGAACCGTTATTATTTGCAATCTTGCCATGTCCTTTTGAGCATGTTATATTGATTTCTGTAGATAGCTCAGTGTTCATGTTTTGTCATGCCTTACCTGTACATCATGTCAATGCCTTTTGTTTTCATGTTGAAGTGTTGTAGCATATTGTTTTGATGTTTGTAAGATGCCTAGTTGCTGTTTGGACAGATTGTTGTTATATCTTGTTTGGAGTGTATGGGTTGCACCGTTGCTTCGTTTGGAGTGTGCTCTATATGAAACTTGCTTAGAATTGCATGTAGTTTCATCTTATCTTATTGCATCCTTGTTTTGAATGTGTTTGTTTGATGTTTGAATGCATTTTGCATCAATGCCATGTTTAACTTGTTTTGCTCATATCTTCTAGGTCGTAGCTCTGAACTAAATGAATTTTATATGGAACTTGACTAGAATTTCTTATAGATCATCTTGGTGCATCTTAACTTGCTGTATAACAACTTGAACATAAGGTTTATTCAGATCTGGACCAATTTCGAAATTTGCATATGAGGACTTACCGGATTTGTTATATGTTGTTTCCGGCCTCATTTAAACTTGCTTTGATGTGTTGCTCTTGTATGCATCATCTCTTGCCATGAGTAGCTTCATGCAGCCTTTGTCATGCATCATGCTTGGTTGTGCATCATGTCATGTTTATGTGTTGAGTGTTTACCGTGTGTTTGCTTCTTTCCGGCTGTGCTCCTTCTCGTTAGTTCCTGTTTCGTTGCGATCGTGAGGATTCGTTCGTCTATGCTTGGTTCGTCTTTGTAGCTTCATATTCTTGATGGACTTGTTCTTCTTCCTAGCGGGATTTCAGGCAAGATGACCGTCACCCTGGATCTCACTACTATCATTGCTATGCTAGTTGCTTTGTTCTATCGCTATGTTGCGCTACCTATCACTTGTTCTTCAAGCCTCCCAATTCGCCATGTCAGCCTCTGACCTTTTACACCCTTCCTAGCAAACCGTTGCTGGGCTATGTTACCTCTTTGCTCATCCCCTCTTATAGCATTGTTAGTTGCAGATGAAGTTGAAGATTGTTCCATGATGGACAGGATTATGTTGGGATATCACAATATCTCTTATTTAATTAATTCACCTATATACTTGGTAAAGGGTGGAAGGCTCGGCCTTATGCCTGGTGTTTTGTTCCACTCTTGCCGCCCTAGTTTCCGTCATACCTATGTTATGTTCCTTGATATTGCGTTCCTTACGCGGTTGGGTGATTTATGGGATCCCCTTGACAGTTCGCTTTGAATAAAACTCCTGCAGCAAGGACCAACCTTGGTTTTACCATTTGCCTACCTAAGCCTTTTTCCCTTGGGTTTCCGGAGCCCGAGGGTCTTCTTTATTTAACCCCCCCGGGCCAGTGCTCATTCGAGTGTTGGTCCGAACCGAGCAACCTGCGGGGCCACCTCGGGGAAACTTGAGGGCTGGTTTTACTCGTAGCTTGACTTATCCGGTGTGCCCTGAGAACGAGATACGTGCGAATCCTATCGGGATTTGTTGGCACATCGGGCGACTTTGCTGGTTTTGTTTTACCATTGTCGAAATGTCTTGTAACCGGGATTCCGAGACTGATCGGGTCTTCCTGGGAGAAGGAATATCCTTCGTTGACCGTGAGAGCTTGTGATGGGCTAAGTTGGGACACCCCTGCATGGTATAAACTTTCGAGAGCCGTGCCAGCGGTTATGTGGCAGATGGGAATTTGTTAATATCCGGTTGTAGAGAACTTTACACCAGATTCGAATTAAAATGCATCAACTGCGTGTGTAGCCGTGATGGTCTCTTCTCGGCGGAGTCCGGGAAGTGAACACAGTTTGGGTTATGTATGAACGTAAGTAGTTTCAGGATCACTTCTTGATCGCTTCTAGCTTCTTGACTGTTCCATTGCTTCTCTTCTCGCTCTTATTTGTGTATGTTAGCCACCATATATGCTTAGACGCTGCTGCAAGCTCACCACTTATCCTTTCCTTTACCGATTAAGCTTTGCTAGTCTTGGTACCACATGGTAATGGGATTGCTGAGTCCTCGTGGCTCACAGTTTACTACAACAACAGTTGCTGGTGCAAGTTATGCGATGATCATGACGTGAGAGCGATGCTTGCTTGTCTTGAGTTCTTCTTCTGCTTCGTCATTCAGGGGATAAGTTCCAGGTCGGCAGCCTGGGCTAGCAGGGTGGATGTCGTTTGGGTTTCTGTTTGTGCTTCATCCGTAGTCGGATGTTGCTCTCTTGTATGACGTTGTTGTATTCGTGTGGCATTGTATGCATATTGTATGTATCCCCAACTATTATGTAATGGTACGATGTAATGATATCCACCTTGCAAAAGCATCTCCAATATGCGCTTCTATCCTTTGTGGGACCTTCGAGTTCCTTTAGGATAGGGTCGCATATTGGGCGTGACAAATGTGGCCTTTGACCAGATCATTATAGCCAGTAACCTTTGCTTGATGTTCATCAGAGATCTTTCAAACTATTTCATCTATATCTGTGTGAAAACGCAACCTTCTGTTGCAGAGGAGAGTCATGGCACGGTTGGTGTCCTTGTAGGAGTCTTCGAGTGCTTTAATGAATATTTTTAAAGAGGCGGTTTTCATTCGACCATAAAGATCACTTAGTTCGGCAGAAAGAGTGTTGACCTCAACTGCATCTTCTCTCATTTCTTGAACAACAGAAGTGGCATGTGTAATAACTTCAGGAGGGATAGGCAGAGAGGCCACTTCACCATCGAATGGATTGTTCACAAACTTATCAAGCTTTTTCATGATGGACACATGATCATAGTAGTGAGGAGCATTAGACTAGGCAACTGGAGCAGTTTGCACTGGAACTTGCTCGGAAGGAGGTTTAGAGGCAATGACTGAATTAATGTCGGAGCAAACTTAGCAGCCTTGTCCTTTGGAGCAGTAGCTTGATAAGCATTATGCTCGGTAGGCGCGTTGATTTTCTCCAAGTCAGGCTTGGGAATCCATTCGCCTGGCTTTGCAGTGCTCACAGGAGAATCAACTACCAAATCCTTCAAATTGATAGCATCTGGATGAGGAGTTGTATTCACATGCTCTTTCATAGTGACAGTGGTAGGTGGAGTTTTCCTTGCAATGATCTTCTTCGATGGTGCTATTAGAACCATACAAACCCGAAGATCAGGCAACACCGTTGAAGTAGTGATATTCACTTGCTCACTAGAAGCAGCAACAACTTCTTCCTGTGTGGGCGGAGGATCATCATCATCCGAAGAACCACTTGTGGCAACATCATCAGCTAGCTCATCCCTTCTCTTCTTTAGTGCACTCTTTCGCTTTGATACATCAACATTAAGATCATGCTTGCATTCAGAGCAACCTTTAGATTTGCCTTCGGCCTTTTTCTTCTCTACATCATCCTTGAGAAGGTGACGATTTTCCTCTTCATGAGCCATTTTCTTTTTCAGCTCTCTTAGCTCCCTTGATGGCATTGCCCCGAGCCTTAGCAAACTCATCAAGATAAGATGCGGGTGTGCAAAGGGATGACTCATGAGCATTTAGTGGATGCAGTGATCTCTCTTGGGGATCATTCGGTTTAATGAGAGAAATTTCCCGACAGTCACCCCCTGGTGGATGAAATGCAAATTTCTGAGTAAAACAAGGATGAACAAATTCATAGTTGAACCATTTGCGCACCCAACGGTGTCGTGTCCATGCAGACGCTTATCTCTCTGCTACTTTGATTTCCTAGAACAATATTATAACGATCATGGGAGATGTATTCAACTGTGTTTGTAATTGCTTGTCTGCCACCATTCTTCATCTTCTTAGGAGCATTCTCTTCTTGCTCGACGACATTTTGCTCGGTTCACTTGTGCTTGCTGGTTGATGGGCCTACAGTTGGGCCCTTGGAATTTGGAGCTTTGGATTCATCTGCTATGCCCAAAATAACATCATCTTCGTCAGCCATGCTCACTCGTCGGGCCGAATCCTCAACTAATTTCATATACCTGTGAATAAGGATAGATGCAAGGTTAAATGGGGATAGGGTTACGAATGCTCACGACGAAGTTTTTGAGAAAGAAAACATATTGAAGAAGAACTAGATGTATACTATGAAAAATGTTTTGGATCAATGAAATGTGTAGAACGAACTAGTAGGTTCGAGGAATATACTAGTCAATGTGCTAAGTATTCTGTTCACATGATCTGACAATATTCGGATGCGAGGGACATCTATAAACCATATCCACACAAGTTACCTATTAGTAAAGATCCAAGAAATGCGGTAAATACAGCTAAATTCTACCACAAACGAACTCGAACAAGACGAATGGAAGAACAAGTTCACACTACACATACACTAACTCGGTGATGTGTAGCAACCACAGCAGCGCGGGGAGGAATATGATCCACGGCGGTGAGGAAGGACTCCAGCGACCTCTTTCCGGTAGCAAAGCGGCAAAGATTGTCGACATCGTCGAGCTCAAGGTGCAGCAGTGCGGTAGGGTTTCAGAAATTGATGATGGCGAAGAGGCAAAGTGAATTTGGGAAAAATAGCGATGTGGTATTTATATGTGATGAGGAATAACCACATCTAGTGAATCTTATCGGACGGCCACAGTCAATGGACTATTACAATTCAATGGACCAGATGGACTGGCAGTTGATGAAGAGCACGTGGCAACCGTGGTCTTGACTTGGGCGGGAAACCCCAAATTTGGATGGCTTTCGCCAAAATGAATTAAGTTCGAAACAAACCTTTAACATGGTCAAGGACACCTGATAAACTATCTTTACTAGATAAAATTGGAGTATTCATAATGGAATAGCATAGAGTGCAAGAGATAGAATAGAGGGAAAACAGGGTCCTAGGCATTTCACTCAGACAAAGAAACACAAACACCCAAGAGAAAACTATGAGTGAAATACATTCGGACAAACATAAAATCCTTCAATCGAGAGGTAACTCAATGAAGGGAAACTGTGGTGGCGTGATACGTCTCTCAATATATCTATAATTTTTGATTGTTTCATGCTATTATATTATCATTCTTGGATGTTTTACAATCATTTTATAGTCATTTTCTATCATTTTTTGGTACTAACCTATTGACATAGTGCCTAGTGCCAGTTGTTGTTTTTTGCATGTTTTTTACATAGCAGGAAATTAATACCAAACGGAATCCAAACACAGCAAAACTTTTTCTGCATTTTTTGGGCCAGAAGACATCCAGTGGGCCAGGAACGCACCTGAGGGGAGCTCCGAGGGGAGCCCCAGGCATGCCCCGGTGGGTTGTGCCCTCCTTGTTGACCTCCTGCACCGCCTCTTTGCTCTATAAATACCCCAATATTCCAGAAACCCTAGGGGAGTCGATGAAAATCAATTCCGGCCGCCGTAGAGTCCAGAAACACCAGATCCAATCTAGACACCATCTCGGAGGGGTTCATCATGTCCATTGCTGCCTCTCCGATGATGCGTGAGTAGTTCTTTGTAGACCTATGGGTCCGTAGTTAGTAGCTAGATGGCTTCCTCTCTTTCTCTTAATTATCAATACAATGGTCTCTTGGATATCCATATGATGTAAGTCTTTTTGCGGTGTGTTTGTTGGGATCCAATGAACCTTCAGTTTATGACCAGATCTATGTTTTTATCCATGGAAGTTATTTGAGTCTTCTTTGATCTCTTATATGCATGATTGATTATAGCCTCGTATTTCTTCTCCAATATTTGGGTTTTGTTTGCCAACTTGATCTATTTATCTTGCAATGAGAAGAGGTGCTTTGTGATGGGTTCGATCTTATGGTGCTTGATCCCAGTGACAGAAAGGGAAACGAAATGTATGTATCATTGTTATTAAGGATCTTGTCTACATCATGTCATCATTCTTATTGCATTACTCCGTTTTTCCATGAACTTAATACACTTGGTGCATGCTGGATAGTGGTCGATGTGTGGAGTAATAGTAGTAGATGCAGGCAGGAGTTGGTCTACTAATCATGGACATGATGCATATATAATGATCATTACCTGGATATCGTCATCATTATTTGAAGTTCTATCAATTTCCCAACAATAATTGTTTTCCCGCCGTTTGCTATTTTTCTCGAGAGAAGCCACTAGTGAAACCTACGGCCCCTGGGTCTCTTTTCATCATATTTGCCTTTGCGATCTATTTTCCTTTGCCTTTATTTTTAGATCTATTAAACCAAAAATAAAAAAAATATCTTGTTGCAATTTATTTGTTCCAAGATCTATTTATCCTATGTACCACTTTTATCTCACATTATTTGCCTATTTTGAAGCACCGTACCCGAAAGGTATTGACAACCCCTTTAACACGTCGGGTTGTGGGTATTTGTTATTTGTGTGCATGTGCTGTTTACTTGGTGTGAGGAGGTTCTCCTACTGGTTCGATAACCTTGGTCTCATCACAGAGGGAAATACCTACCATCGCTATACTGCATCATCCCTTCCTCTTTGGGGAAATACCGATGTAGTTCTAGCAGACATCAAAAGGAATTTTGGCGCTGTTGTCGGGGAGGATCTTCAACATCAACCAGGTTCCTAATCACAGATCTCATATCCTCGCAATTTACATTATTTTCCATTTGCCTCTCGTTTTCCTCTCCCCCTCTTCACAAAAATTTGCCTTTTTATTCGCCCTCTTTTTCGTTCGCCATTTTCTCATCAGATCTGTTTTTGAGTGCAATCTTGTTGTGAAGTCACCATGAGTGATTTTGGTATGGCAGAAGCAGATGATGGCCTAACTCCTAAAATGGAGCGTATGGGTAATCTGGATGCCAGAACTTTTTTCTTGGCGCAAGGGAACTTTATGGGAAAACAAAATATCCAAGAATTTTTCAATTGTGTCGGAAAATTAAGTCTTGATGATATTCCTATACTTAAAAGGACTAAATCTTATGCGGAAGCTATTTCGGCACTTGTTCTGCAACTTGAAACTAGATTTATCCATACTCATTCTGCCTTGCAAAGATTGTTCTATGAGTTGCCCGTTATAAGGAACCCTAAAGCTAAAAATTTAGCCACTCTTATTCTGATGAACGAATTCGACTACATAATACGGGAAGCTAGGGATTTTTTTGATTTTTGTGGCATGAATCATGAAAAACCCGTGTTGGATGAAATTCTTTATAATAGTGATTATGCTTTAAGACATTTGCTTGGAGATAACCAAATCTTTTATCATAATCTTAAAAAGCAAGTCCCCATTTTAGATATGATCCAACAAGTTTTTAATGATGTTAATCAACACTATTCTTGGATCACTGCCGGAAATCAAAGGGGTTATGATAAAAAGCAACTTGATAGTGCTAAGGTTTCCATGGATAATGTGTTCTATGTTTTATTTACAAAACCTCCTGACAGGAATACCCCCAAGGAAAACAAGGAGAAGGATGACAAGACTTAGATCCTACGCCTTATGCCTAGCTAGGGGTGTAAAACGATAGCGCTCGTTGGGAGGCAACCCAACTTGTATCTTTTTGCCTTTTGGTTTCCTTGCTATTTTCAATAAAATACACAGTTGTACCTCTGGTTAGATGTGTTTTTGTGGTTTAAATTAGTGTTTGTGCCAAGCAAGGCCTTTGGGATGATTTGGGTGAAACTTGATTTGATCTTGCTGAAAAATAGAAACTTTTGCGCTCACGAAATTATTTTTCATTTTTAACAGAAGAGTGCTTTTGAGTTGATTCTTTCTGCAGAAGATTAGTGAACAAATTATTCACGCCGTCCTAATTTTTCAGAATTGCTTGAGTTACATAAGTATTCGAAGTAGTTAGATTGCTACAAACTGTTCTGTTTTTGAGAAATTCTGTTTTCTTTGTCTTGTGTGCTTGTTTTGATGATTCTATGGTTTTCTTCGATGAGTTTTTGCCACAGAAAAGTTGGAACATAGTAGATATAATGCAAAACTAAAATATGAATAGGTTTGCAACAGTACTTATAGTAGTGGTTTGCTTGCTTGTACTAACGAATCGCACGGAGGTTTTGTTGAGTTTTGTGTGATTGAAGTTTTAAAGTTTTGGGTCATCTTATGATGGATAAAGGAATAAGCATTAGCAAAAGGCTAAGCTTGGGGATGCCTGAGTTACCCCAAGATTAATATTCAAAAAAGTAGCAAGCAACTAAGCTTGTGGATGCCCCCGAGTGGCATCCCCGCTTTCTTATAACAACCATCGGTATTTTACTTGAAACTATATTTTTATTCGTCACATATTATGAGTTTTGCTTGGAGCGTCTTGTATGATATGAGACTTCGCTTGTTTTGCTTTGTGTTTTAAGTGTTGAATCCTTGCTAAACACATCTTTTTGAGAGAGCCAAAAATTATGCTATGATTGCTCCTATGCTTCACTTATGTTCTTAGAGCCATGGATTTGCTCTAGTACTTCACTTATATTGTTTTGAGCATGGTGTGCTTTGTTATTTTTGAATAAATGCTCTCATGCTTCACTTAGATTTATTTGGGAGTCAGTAAATTTTTTAAGAAATTCTCTCTTGCTTCACTTAGATTATTTTGAGAGAAAGAAATATTATGCTCATGTTCTTCACTTAAATTTGTTTGAGCTTATCAAAAGCAACATATGAAAATAGTCCCAAAGTGATAGATATCCACGGAGGATACAATAAAAACTTTCATGAAAATCATTGGACAAAATAAACTTGATTCTTGGTAATGGTTTTGAGATATGTTGATATGATATGTGAGTCATGTTGATGAGTAGTTGTGCTTTAGTAAGAATATTGATGTTAAGGTTTGTGATTCCGTATGCAAGCACGAATGTCAATAGTTATGCAATGAAATTTATATCCTACTTGTGGTGAATTATTCGGTGTTACTTATGCTTAATGCTTGGGTATGAGATTTTCGGTTTTTTGGTTGGTCGCTTCTCAATTTTTTTGCTAGCCTTCATTTTGCACTAAGTATGACCACTACTTGTGCATCCAAAACCCTTTAAACCAGTTTTGCCATATGATTCTACTATATCTACCTATATGCGGTATTTCCATGCCATTCTAAGCAAATTTGCATGTGCCATCTCTAATTTGCAAAATAAATTTCTCTTTTGTGTGCTCTACCGCTTGCGAGGCAGTGAGGGGTGGCCAATATTTTCCATGCTAGATGTGTTATTCTCACGATGAGTGTTTATTCACTTGTCATTGCATGACAGTACAATAGAGGTATTAGGGATGCCTAGTCCCCAAATGAAAAATGAATTTACATTATGTTCTTAAATAATAAATTCCTTGGAACATGTTGGTATGGAGGGCACCCGTGGATACAGACAAGCCATGGAAAGTGAAAGTAATGGTGGAAAAAGGAATAAACTTTATTTTCTGTCTGGGAAACGCCTATCATGTATCTAGCATGGAAAGTGTTGGGAGATCTAAATCGTTTTCATTGGTGGGAAAAGTATGCCTCCCAAAATGTTTTTATCGCTCAATTTAAGCTTCGAACTCTGGCACCTCTACAAATCCCTACTTCCCTCTGCGAAGGGCCTTTCTTTTACTTATGCAATATTTATTATGAATTTGAGTCTCCAACTTCTCTTATAAAGCACCAACTAAGGGCACTATGATTGTATTTGAGCATTGGGTGTAGCAAATATTCGAGTGTGCTTCATGAATGGATCAATGGTTGAGCATAATGGGCTAGGGATAATTAGTGTTGATATCTTGAAAGACATGGTTGCTTGTTGGTATGCTTGAGTATTAAAGTCTTCATGTCAAAACTAGTCTATTGCTTTGAACCATATAAAAGTCCAAATGTCCAAGCTATAAAGAAAAGAAATGTGATGAACATGTTAGGCGGCATTTCACATCAAAAATTATGTTTTTATCATTTACCTACTCAAGGACGAGCAGCAATTAAGCTTGGGGATGCTGATACGTCTCCAACATATCTATAATCTTTGATTGTTCCATGCTGTTATATTATCATTCTTGGATGTTTTACAATCATTTTATAGTCATTTTACATCATTTTTGGTACTAACCTGTTGACATAGTGCCATTGCCAGTTGTTGTTTTCTGCATGTTTTTTTACAGCGCACGAAATCAATACCAAACGGAGTCCAAACACAGCGAAACTTCTTGTGGATTTTTTTGGGCCAAAAGACATCCAGTGGGCCAGGAACACACATGAGGGGAGCTCCGAGGGGAGCACAACCCACCAGAGCGCGCCTGGGGCACAGGCGCGCCCTGGTGGGTTGTGCCCTCCTCGTTGGCCTCCCGCAATGCCTCTTTGCTCTATAAATACTCGAATATTCCAGAAACCCTAGGGGAGTCGAAGAAAGTCAATTCCAGCCGCCGCAGAGTCCAGAAACACCAGATCCGATCTAGACACCATTTCGGAGGGGTTCATCTTGTCCATTGACGCCTCTCAGATGATGCGTGAGTAGTTCTTTGTAGACCTATGGGTCCGTAGTTAGTATCTAGATGGCTTCCTCTCTCTCTTGATTATCAATACAATGGTCTCTTGAAGATCCATATGATGTAAGTCTTTTTGCGTTGTGTTTGTTGGGATCCAATGAACATCGAGTTCATGATCAGATCTATGTTTTTATCCATGAAAGTTATTTGAGTCTTCTTTGATCTCTTATATGCATGATTGATTATAGCCTCGTATTTCTTCTTTGATATTTGGGTTTTGCTTTGTGATGGGTTCGATCTTACGGTGCTTGATCCCAATGACAGAAAGGGAAACGACACATATGTATCATTGCTCTTAAGTATAACAAGATGGGGTCTATTTCTACATAAATAGATCTTGTCTACATCATGTCATCTTTCTTATTGCATTACTCCGTTTTTCCATGAACTTAATACACTAGATGCATGCTGGATAGCGGTCGTTGTGTGGAGTAATAGTAGTATATGCAGGCAGGAGTCGGTCTAATAATCTTGGACGTGATGCCTATATAATGATCATTGCCTAGATATCGACATGATTATTTGAAGTTCCGTCAATTTCTTAACAGTAACTGTTTTCCCACCGTTTGCTATTTTTCTCGAGAGAAGCCACTAGTGAAACCTACGGCCCCCGGGTCTCTTTTCATCATATTTGCCTTTGCGATCTATTTTTCTTTGCCTTTATTTTCTGATCTATTAAACCAAAAATACAAAAATACCTTGCTGCAATTTATTTGTTCCGCGATCTATTTATCCTATCTACCACTTTTATCTCATGTTATTTGCCTATCTTGAGGCGCCGTACTCGAAAGGGATTGACAACCCCTTTAACACGTCGGGTTGCGAGTATTTGTTATTTGTGTGCAGGTGCTGTTTACGTGGTGAGGAGGTTCTCCTACTAGTTCCATAACCTTGGTCTCATCACTGAGGGAAATACCTACCATCGCTATACTGCATCATCCCTTCCTCTTTGGGGAAATACGAACGTAGTTCTAGCAGACATCATAGCGCAGCCCACCATATAAGAACTGTATGACCACGAGCTGTCGGTGTACTAGAGTAGGGGTACCCTAGTATCCCGAACTTGTGCACGGGCAGTTGCAGCACCCCGCGGCAAGGCTTGCCGGGTGACCGCCAAGGTCCTCCGTGGTTCCTTTGGAGCCATTCAAGAACAAAGTATTCAAGCCAAGGAGACAAGGCCCCGGCAAGAGGAGCTTGCCGGGAAGGCCAACCAAGGCATCTCAAGGAACTTGCCGCGACGCGCCACACGTCCCGGCGAGGCCCGGTGAGCGACAAGCTTCCGGACGCGACAAGACAACGACCGCGGCAAGGCGTTTGCCGCGGCAAACAACCACTCTATACCTGCGCTCCAGCACATCCACCAACGTGTCGCCCTGGGACCTTTCCAGGCGTGCGTGGCAAGAGGCTGTGCAGCCAGCGGTGCGCGGTGGCAAGTGACGCTGACAAGATTGCCATCGTGGCAAGCGGTGGCGTCCCTGACGGTCCCTTTTTGCACTATTTGGGCGACGTAGACGGGCATTTAATGCCTTTGTCCCCTGCCGTCAGGGTTAGGTATGATACACTGTACAGGTAGTTGTACTAACCGCGATTCCTTTTCCATTTTTACCCTTGTCTACATTGCCACCTGTCGGAGACCCCTTTAGCATATAAAAGGAGGCCCATGTGCAACGTAGGGGGGGGTTCAAAGGCAGAAAAACACTCACGCTCGGTCTCGTTAGCAGCTAGTGTGTACTGTAGCACTCAACACTCCCAAGCAAGAACTCAATACACTCAGACATGCAGCAGTAGGAGTGTTATCTCTCCGGAGAGCTCCGAAGCTGGGTAAACTGCTCGTGTGCTTCGCCTCGATCCGCTCTTCGTGCGATCTCCGCCCCCCGCCGAACCGAAAGGGGCTCGGTCCGCCGGTCCCATAGGTGTTCGTGGATCAGTTTCCCTGACATCTTTGGCGCGCCAGGTAGGGGGCGTCGAGGTTGTGTGAACCTGATCCGACGTTCACATGAGCTAGATCTTCATCTTCTTCAACGACATGCCACCGAAGAAGAAGGCTTCGGCGGCAGCTGTTTCGCCCACGTCGACCCCACCACCATCGGAGAAAACGGGTGGTGGGGTAGACGCCGGCGGAAGAACGGTCATTGACGAGGGAGCCCACGGTGCTGCCAGGTCCAAGGACAAGGCTGCGCAGACCTCGGCGTCCGTACATGCACCGCGCCCATCTCAGGAGGCGCAGGACCGACAGCGTCATGGTATTCGCAGTGCCATACGTTTGTTGGACCAAGATCGAGCTGGTGGATCTCGGGGTGCTCAAGACCAGCATGCACGCCAACATGCTGGCACAAGCGAGACACGGTCGCCTGGACGGGATGCTGCTCCTTCTAACATAGTTAGAAGTCTGAGCATATCCCGCTCCTCGTGCCGTTCGCCACTGCCGCCCACCACTCCAGCAGAAGCTTTGGCGCGAGCTCAACTGCTCCTGGATTACCCTCCAACGGCAGACAAGATCGATGAATGGAGGGCCACCATTCAGAGTCTCATCGGCTTCGCCAACGGCGACACTCCGCGGCAGCCGAGTACATCGCTGCTGCGGCAGGACTGCCAGGCACGAGCCGATGGCGATGAAACCAGTGGGGGTGCAACCACCATGCACTCTCCTCCCCGAAGGCCAAGATCGCCGACTCGCCGGATCCACCTCGACAGCGACTCCACCGCATCATCAGATCCACGAGCTCGTCGTGATCAGCGCCAAGTTCTTCACGAACGACACCAAGAAGATGCTCGAACTTGCATCGAGCGCCGAAGAGAAGCGCGGTGTCAATCGGACCAGCGCGCTGGGCCCTCTGTCGACATGCATGCACCAGGGGAACCAGGCGACTTGCCGTACGCAGTAGGTTGCCCTGCGTTCACTCGTGAGCTGCGGCAAGTCCAGTGGCCCAGCACGAAGAATTTCAAGCCAGACGTACCAGAGAAGTACGACGGCAAGTCGCATCCGTCAGAGTTCCTTAGCATCTACACCATCGCGGTGCAAGCTGCCGGGGGGCGGGACGACAAGATCCTGGCCAACTACTTCCCGCTGGTACTCAAGCCCAATGTCAGATCCTGGCTCATGCACTTGCCGGACAACTCCATATCCTCCTGGCCAGACCTATGCCATCAGTTTGTCGGTGCCTTTACAGGCGGCCACAAGCCTCATGGCCAAGAGAGCGACCTTCATCTGCTCGCCCAGAAGGAAGAAGAGCCCCTGTGCAAGTACATTTAGAGATTCAGCCGCGTACAGCACAACATCCCAGATGTCCACCCTGCCGCGGTAATCAGCGCGTTCCATTGAACATGCGAAACCGCAGGATGTGGGAGGAGATGGCGATGTACAAGATCAGAAACGTCAGTGAGCTATATGCCCTGGCCGACAAGTGTGCATGTGCTGAGGAAGGGAGGAAACTCCCCGAAGAGAATACAGAAGCAGGAGGATCTGATAGTGAGGAGGCTGCCCCGGCAAAGAAAAACCGGCGGTGGAACAACAGGAAGAAGAAAGGCAAAGATGTGCTAGTTGTTGAGCAGTCCGGCAACGGAGGTGGCGCCAAGAAAGCCAAAGCTGGTAGCTCCGGCGAGGAGATTGCCGCAGGCACCAACTACCAGGCTGTGGCGGTCGCCGACAAGCAGGACGGCACCAACAAGCAGTACTGCAAGATCCACCGCACCAAGGGCCATGACCTCTAGAGCTGCAAGAAGGTCGAGCAGCTTGTCGAGCAGCAAAAGGCTGAATATGAGCGACGCGACAAGGAGAAGGCCCAGGAAGGTGCTGGAGGAGCCGGCAAGAAATGCCCCGGCCGAGGAGGACGCCACGGCAAGGCCAAGCAGCGGCAAGGAGACAGACCTCCCCGCGGCCGCGACAAGGATGAAGATGACGACGACGATGAAGATATGGATGATGACGAGACCGATGAGCAGGAGTTCTAGAAAGCCACAGAGGTCCTGTGCATTGACGGCGGTGCTTCTCTGCATACTTCACACCGCGAGCTCAAGCAGTGGGTGCGGGAAGTCAATGCGGCAGAACCACCCGTCGAGTCACGCAAGCCTCTGAAATGGTCCAGCACGCCTATCATCTTTGATATTGAGGACCACCCTGATCGCATAACTGCGGTCGGGTGCTTGCCGGTGTTGGTTTCACCAACTATCCGCAACCTCAAAGTCACTAAGATGCTAGTTGACTGCGGGGCCGGCTTGAACCTGATCTCCTCCGCGGTACTCCAGAAACTCCAGATCCCTGATGGCGAGCTCGAAGAGACCGGCACATTCCAAGGAATCAATCCGGGAAGGAGCAAGCCGAAGGGAAAGATCACGTTGCCGGTGACATTTGGCAGCGAGTTGAACTTCAGGACTGAGAGGGTCACTTTTGATGTTGCTGACTTTCCATTGCCTTACAATGGGATACTCGGCCGTCCAGCACTCGCCAAATTCATGGCAGCCTCTCACTATGCATACAATATGCTGAAGATGCCAGGCCCGATAAGTGTCATCTCTGTCCCTGGCGACAAGAAGGATGCTCTTATCTGCGCCGACAAGATCTACCGGGAAGCAGCAGCCACAACAGATCACAAGTCACTTGCCGTTGAAGCTCCCGGGGCAAAGAAGAAGACCAAGTCCGGCAAGTGTTCTGATGCCCACTCCGGCAAGCGCACCTCTTCGGAGTGCTGCGCTACCGTCGAGGACGCACCATCGAGCTCCACCGGCAAGTGTAAGAAGACAATGGCAACTCCACCAGAGACCAAGAAGGTGTCCGCCAAGGAGGATGGCACTGGTGGTACCTTTACCATCAGTGCCACTCTCGACCCTAAATAGGAAAGTGCGCTCGTTGCTTTCCTGCGGGTGAACATCGACGTATTTGCATGGCAACCATCTGACATTCCCGATGTTCCCAGGAAAGTAATCGAGCACCATCTTGCCGTCTGTCCTCATGCGCGGCCCGTCAAGCAGAAAGTCAGGAAGCAGGCAGTGGAGCGCCAAGAATTCATCGCAGAAGAAATCAAGAAATTGGAAGCAGCAGGCCTTGTCAGAGGAGTGCTCCATCCTACGTGGTTGGCCAACCCTGTAGTTGTGCGCAAGGCAAACGGGAAATGGAGGCTTTGTATCGACTTTACCGATGTCAATAAAGCTTGTCCCAAAGACCCATTTCCCTTGCCGCGCATCGACCAGATTGTTGACTCCACGGCCAGATGTGACTTGCTTTCATTTCTTGATGCATACTCAGGATACCATCAGATCTTCATGGCAGAAGAGGATGAAGAGAAGACCGCATTCATCACCCCATGTGGCACATACTGTTTCGTACGGATGCCTTTCGGTTTAAAGAATGCTGGTTCAACATTTGCAAGGGTAGTCCATGACGCTTTTGAGCCGCAAATACATAGAAATGTGGAAGCCTACATGGATGACATAGTGGTCAAGAGCAAGGACAAGGCGACTCTGATTCAAGATTTACACGAAACCTTTGCAAATCTGCGCAAGATCAACCTCAAGCTTAACCTCGAGAAGTGTGTGTTTGGAGTCCCCTCCGGCAAGCTTCTCGGGTTCTTCGTGTCTCAGCGGGGAATTGAAGCCAATCCCGACAAAATCAAGGCCATTGAGCAGATTGAAGCACCAAAGCGCGTCGAGGATGTACGAAGACTTGCCGGTTGCGTAGCTGCTCTCAGCAGGTTTTTCTCTAGGTCTGTTGAGCGTGCCCTGCCATTTTTTAAAATATTGAAAAAGGCAGGTCCAATGAAATGGGCTCCGGAAGCGGAGGCTGCACTGCAGGACTTAAAGAGATACCTGTCCTCCACTCCAACACTTGTCGCACCTAAGCCACAAGAGAAGTTGCTGCTATATATAGCGGCAACCAATCAAGTGGTTAGTGCTGCGTTAGTGGCGGAGAGGGAGGCGGATGATGAGCCAGCAACCACGGCAGATGCATCCAGCGGCAAGCAGGGGACTTCACCGGCAAGCTCTGGTCCCGACAAAGATGGATCTGCGCAGGCGCGTGAGAAGATGCAGAAAAGAATGGTGTAGCGCCGAGTTTACTTTGTTAGTTCCCTTCTGCAGGGGGCTAGGTCAAGTACTCTGGTGTGCAGAAATTGCTTTTCGGCCTTCTCATGGCCTTGAGAAAGCTGCGCCATTACTTCCAAGCACATGAGATCACAGTCGTCACTCATTTTCCGCTGAAAAGGATACTGCAAAATCCAGAAGCAACAGGCAGGATTGTCGAGTGGGCACTGGAATTGTCAAGCTTTGGCCTCAAGTTTGAGAGCACTTCAACTATCCAAAGCAGAGCATTGGCGGAGTTCATAGCAGAATGGACGCCAACACAAGATGATGAAATTCCAGAAACGAGCATCCCCGTCAAGGAAGCAAGCAAAGAGTGGCTGATGTACTTTGATGGTGCCTTCTCGCTGCAAGGCGCCGGTGCGGGCTGCTACTTGTTGCACCCACCGGAGAGCACCTCAAGTACGTAGTCCAGATGCACTTTCCCAAGGAGCAAGCAACGAACAATACCGCATAGTATGAAGGTTTGCTTGCCGGTCTCAGGATCGCAGCAGACCTTGGGATCAAGAAGCTCATTGTCAGGGGTGATTCACAGCTTGTCGTCCGCCAAGTGTACAAGAATTATCAGAGTCCGTTGATGGAAGCTTACGTTGATGAAGTGAGAAAGCTAGAAGAGCACTTTGACGGCCTACAGATGGAACATGTTCCAAGAGCTCAGAACGACATTGCCGATGGCCTGTCGAAGTGCGCCGCACTTAAGTTACCTGTGGAACCAGGGATCTTTGTGCTCAAACTGACTCAACCGTCTGTAACGCCATCAACTGGACAGAGCAAGAAGAGGAAGTTGATTTCTGGTGACTATTTTCCGGAAGAGCTCCCCGAAGCCGCCACCAAGAAGGTCCTCAAGATCAACACCAAGGGTGCTGAGGAGCAGTCTGCTCCGGCAAGCCCTAGGGTTTGTTCCGTTGAAGCAGACGCTCCCGACAAGTTTTGCTCCGGCAAGCTTGCCGGGGAACGTCAAGCTCCGGCTGAGCCGCAGGTTCTCGCCATAGAAGCGGATGTTCCCGCAACAGGAGATGTGCCTTTAGTCCTTGTTGTCGAGCCGCAAGCTCCAGCATGGGCACAGCAGATTGTCCGTTTCCTTCAGATAGGAGAACTTCCCGAAGAGCAAGAAGAAGCGGAAAGAGTAGCCCGGCAGTCAAGTATGTACCAGTTTCTCGACAACACACTGTATAGAAGAAGACTCAACGGTGTGAAATTGAAGTGTATTCACTGGGAAGACGGACAAAAGTTGTTGGCAGAGATACATAGAGGCATATGTGGTCACCACATTGGCGCAAGAGCACTTGCCGGCAAAGCGTTCCGGCAAGGTTTCTTTTGGCTGACAGCCCTCCAGGATGCAACTGCACAAGTAACCAAGTGTGAAGCGTGCCAGTTCCATTCCAAGCAGATACACCAGCCAGCTCAAGCTCTCTAAACGATCCCTTTATCCTAGCCATTTTCGGTCTGGGGGCTCGACATCCTCGGCCCCTTTCCCCGAGCTGTCGGGGGCTTTGAGTACTTGTACGTTGCAATCGACAAGTTCACAAAGTGGCCAGAAGTGGAAGCAGTGAGGAAAGTGACAGCACAGTTAGCAGTCAAGTTCTTCAGGTTGATTGTTTGCCGCTTCTGGATCCCTAACAGGATCATCACCGACAATGGCACGCAATTCACGAGCCGCACCTTCATGCAGTATGTCCAAGATCTTGGCGCCAAGGTCTGCTTCGCTTCTGTTGCTCATCCGAGAAGTAACGGTCAAGTGGAGAGGGCGAATGCTGAAGTGCTGCGCGGGCTCAAGACCAGGACTTTCGACAGGCTGCACAAGTGCGGAAAGAACTGGATTGAGGAGCTGCCGGTGGTTCTTTGGTCGATCAGGACGACGCCAAATCGAGCCACTGGCCAGACACCTTTCGCTCTAGTCTATGGAGCAGAGGCAGTTCTCCCCACGGAACTCGTATACGGATCACCTCGAGTGCTCTCTTATGATGAGCTTGAGCAAGAGCAGTGGCGACAAGATGACGCGCTTCTCCTTGAGGAGGACCGTCTTCAGGCCGCTGTACGAGCTGCTCGATACCATTAAGATTTGCACCGCTACCATAGCCGCAAAGTTAATGCCAGAAGTCTCGAGGAAGGCGACCTTGTTCTTCGGCGCGTTCAGTCCGCCAAGAATTCCAACAAGTTGACGCCGAAGTGGGAAGGCCCTTATCGGGTGAAACGAGTCACTAGGCCTGGCGCTGTCCACCTTGAGACCGAAGATGGCATTCCGGTGAGCAACTCCTGGAACATTGAGCATCTTCGTAAGTTTTACCCGTAGGGCGCGGTTGCTAGAACCTGTTCCGGCAACCACCTTTTGTACAAGTCTTGCCGATGTTGCATGTAATCCTTTGTACGAAGCCGGGCGCAGACCCCGTGCGTAAGTAAAGCTCATGTGCTCCGCAAATCTTGTCAATTTCATGCTTTCTACTTTTTTTTGCATGCATTATCTGACACTTTGTGCAGCGCCAACCCCCGGTAAGCAATAACGAGCCATAAGGCTCCATATCTTTATTTTCTCTTCTTTCTCTTTCTCAAAGAAAGGAAGGTTCTCTCGCCCACAAGTTTGCCAGGGGGAAAGGAGAAGATAATGGTGTGGACCAAGCGTCGTTCGAGGAAGTTTCGCCTTACCGGGAAGCAAACGACAGGAAAGCTAAGTTGCTAAAGTTTGAGCAATCAGTTTTAAAATTTTTAAGTTATCTTCCTCGAACGACCGTGCTTTGTATGGAAAACCTGTGCGCGGAGGAACCAACTCGTAGCTAGTTGTGCCCTTACTTTGTTTCGAGTCCGCTCAACAACTTAAGTGAGCTGCGACTAGTTGCAACAAGGTTTCTTGTCGGTAGCGGCACCGCCAGCAGGCTGCTGACGTCCCGCACTCAGCGCTCGCGGCTAAGGAGCCTGCGCCAACAAGTTCCCTAAAAGCGTAGGGCAAAAACATACAAAGGAAGGATTCAAGTAAAGGAAATAACATAGCAATCGCTACCCAAAATAGAGTCATATTACAAGATAGCTTGTCGCAGCTCTAACAGATTGTTCTCATAACATGACCAGCAGCGACAAGAAAAAGAGAAAACGGGCGGCCTAATCTACGCGATCGCCCTCAACCCTCTTGATCCCGCTCACGTTGTCCACAATGGGTGCGACAAGGGTCTTGAGCGCTTCCAGATCACCATCCGGCGGCAAGGTCCTGAGGACGTTGGTGAGGTTGAGGCCTGGGTTGCGGAAGGCCACCTTCACCAGCACCTTTTGAAGAGCTCCCGCGCAGATCTTGCGCGACTCGTCGGCCAGCTGCTTTGGGATCTTCTCCCGGAGTCGCTGGAGGGCCGTCGCCACGCCTTTGAAGAACAAGCTGAGCTTGGCGCTGGGTTGGAGGTGCTCATCGGAGGAATACCCGAGATCCTCCATCCCCAGCTACGCCAGCTCCCTGTCGATGGCTGCGGCAACATCCACGAGACCCTCGGTCCAGTGCTCCACATTCTCCCTAAAAGTGTTCTGGGCGGCAGCAGCACTCGCCAGCAACGCCTCGTCGGCCTTGATCTTCTCCTTCAAGGCCACCTCCTGCTCCCTGGCGCCGTCCAGCGTCTTGGTCAAAGTAGTCAGCTTCAACTCAAGATCTGCGTTGGAGTCCTTGGCGGCGCTAAGCTCCTTGCTCCTCTCGGCGAGACGACCCTGCAGCTCGCCATGGGTGTAGGCGTCCTTCTCACGCTCACGCTTGAGCGCAGCAAGCTCCTCGCCGCTCACCTTGAGATCGGCCTCCAGCTGCGCCACCTTCGTCTCCACCTCCTTCTTGGCGGCCTCGGCAGCTGCGGCAGCATCCTCTGCTTCCTTCAGAGCCCCGCCGAATGTTTGCTCGAGCGCGGCAAGCTCCTCCTCGTGGCTGTCAAGGTTAACCTTCCGCTGCGCCAACTCGCCTTCCTGCACAGACAGCTTCTCGGCAGCAAGCCGCTGTTGCTCTTCAACTTCAGCCTTCTCGAGGAGGAAGGCTTTAGCTCCTCGGCAAGTTGCTCCCGCTCCTCTGCCAGGGACCGGAGAGCTTCCTGGTTGAGGCCCCGGAGCTCCTCCGCGTGCTTCTCGATGTCCACTCCCGCCTTCGCGACAAGCGCTTCTCGGGATACCAGCTTGGCCTGTCGGGCGCGGTAGAGTGACAACAGCTTCCGCAGCAGCTGCTCCTCCTCAGGCTCGCTGCTGCTGCTGCTCGGCACGTCGACCAGCGTCAGCCCAACGAAGGCGAGCAACTCTTCATCAAAGATTTCTCCTTCGATCGGCGCCCTGGAGCTCGACGCCCAGGGGAGCTTGATGAAGACGCCATCGCTGGCCTTCAAATAGGCGCCGGGCTGGGGCTCTTCGGAGCCTGACGCCGCAGCAGCGGTGGAGGGATCGGCGGTCAGCGTAGCGCCTGACGCTCCTGCGGCCTCGGGGCCGTCAGTGCGATCGCCGTACCCCTCGCCAACTTCTGCGGCGGCAGCTTTGGCGGCCTCTTCGCCGGCGGGATCATCAGCGCCGGCTTCTTCTTCGGTGACAGCGGCGTCGTCGGTATTGCCGCGCGCGTTCTCCTCGCCGGCGACCTCGGTTTCCATCGGTTCCGTGGCAGATGGACCTGACGACCGGAAAAGGAAGAAAAGTCAAGCAAATATTCAAAAAGAAAATCAGAAGAAGAAGAACCCAAGGGAAGTTTTCAAGCAAGAGGATTACCTGTACTAGGATCTACAGTCGTGGTCTCCGCCACCGGGGGGTCGCTGGTGCTGTCCCTTTCCGGAGAACTGTCCCTTGCCGGAGACTTCTCCCTTACCGTAAAATTCTCCCTTGCCAGGGAATCCTCCCTTGACGGTGTAGTCGAATCAGATGGCATGTCGGGAGCGGCTTCCGGGCACTCCTGGTGAGACTGCTCTCCTCCTACGCAAACCAATAGTCAGATGTCAGCAAAGAAAGAGCACCCATGCGCGCCTAACAGCAGGAAGTAAACCATATACTTACGCTGGGGGCTACGCTGGGGGCTGCTTTGGGGAATAGTTGCCGGGTCCGGCAAGGTGGTCTCGGACACACCCCCCGCTGTTGCGGTGGGTTCGTCCTCGATGACAATCACCGGGACCTTGGCTCTCTTCGCCGCTCTCTGGGCCAAAGTCCTGAAAAGGAATGGGTTCGGAGTAAAGCAAATCAGATACAAGACAAAACAGCAAGAATTGAAGAACTACAAGTACAACAAAGAATCTTACTCTTCCTCTTCCTCGTCGGAGCTGAGCGCGGAGAGGTCGAAGTCCGGCCCACCTTCGGCGCGACAAGGTGGAGGAGTAGGTTCCCTTAGCCGCTTGGCGGGAGCAGAAGCGGTGGTCCGGGAGGGCCCCGCTCCAGTTGCCGCAGCGGCGTGATGTGCTCCCGCGGCAACAGTGCTTGCCACGATGGAGCGCGTCGCGCGGCGCGGCGGCTGTTGACCCGTCTGCCGCCCCGCTACGTCCCCGGCCTTGCGGAGACGCCTTCTTGGTGGAGCTGGGGGCTCCGCTTGCGGCGAGCTGTTTGAAGGTGAGAAAGAGGAGGAGTCGATCTTCAACGAGTCGCTCGCGCCCTCGGCGGGCTTGCTCGACTCAGCTTCAGGCCCGACTAGCTCTCCCTCGCCGGCAAGCTCCTCTCACTCGGCAAGGCTTGCCGCCTCTGCTGCCTCTGCCTCCTCCACGGTGAATCCAAACTCGCCTGCGGCAGCGGCCGCCGCCGCCTCTTCCAGCCTAGTGGCGATGCGCTGCATCTCCACACCGGTGGTGTCGCGAGTAAGGCTCTTCTGTTCATCGGAGCGGACCGGCATTTCTACCAAGCCGTCAAAGAACTCTTGCACGACGTCGTCTGCAGGCTCTTGCCAAGTTGGGACAATTCCATGCGAATCGCACAGCGGCATCATTGCACGGATGCGGTCGAGCGAGGAGTTGTTGCACAGCGGAACGACACCCCTCGGCAACCTGAATACTTCGGGATGTTGAGGATCGTGCTTGAACAGTTCCAGGAGCATCGCGTCCAGTTCCATGATAGTGAAGTTGAAGTTGAGGCCCGGGCGCAGCCTCATGATATCCGCCGCATTCTGGAACTCCCAGGCGGGTCTCCTCCTCTCCTGCAAGGGGACGATGCGGCAGCGAAGAAAATCTGCGCCAACGGCGCCTACGGTGAGCCCGGCAAGCCTGAGGCGTAGGATCCGGGTGACGGCAATCTTCAGCCTATCGTCTTCCGGGGCCACGTTGCTCCAATAGTTGCCGCGCGCTACTGGGGCTTGGCGCTGGTCGGTAAATGGCTGCGGGTTCTCCTTGACAATCCAGCACCAGTCTGCTCTCCATTCATCCCACTTGTTGCGGAGCTCTCCCTCCAGATAAGCTTCCTTCTTGCCTGTTCTCGAGATCCAGGCGATTCATCCGGATAAAGGCTCCCCTCTCTCAACTCGAGGCATAAAGAAGTGGGGAAAAAGAGCTACATTTGGGTAGACTCCGACAAAGTTTTCGCACAGATGTGCGAAAACTGCCATGGTCAGAACGGCGTTGGGGGTGAAGTCAAGGAGGCGGAACCCGTAGGTGTTCATAATGTCACAGAAAAACTCAAAGAAAGGCGGGCAGAGCCCGCAGTAGAAGAACAACGCGAAGAAGGGATATCCATTCGGAGCCAGTTCCGAAGCTGCAGCTGAGAGTAACTTCGTGCGCGGATGCGCTCGCGTCTCCATCGACCAGAAGAGGTAGTAATACTCCCTCAGCTCCTTCGCGGCGAGCTGAGGGGGGAAGGTTGCCCGCTCCTTTCGCAGCGCCGCGAGGCGCTACGCCTCGGCCGACTTCACAACCTTCCCGGCTTTCGGAGCCATGGCGGAGGTGGTGAGAGAGATCGACGGCGTTGGTGGTGCCGGTGGCGATGGGGGGCGGAGCGCTGCTCTCTTTCAGCTTTGGGAAGAAGGGGGGAGCGGCGGAGGTTTTTTGAGATTGGAATAGCAACCGGCGAGATGGGCGAACTGCCCCTGTTTCCCCTGCTTATAAAGAGGGAGGGGGCAGACGTGACGTCTTTCCGAATAAAGAAACCACCCACGATCTCTCCCACGACGCCGCATTCGACACGTGCCATTCGAGGAGGGTGCGGTGGATACAGAGTGAGATACGGCGTAACCCAGGCCGCGCGTGCCCATGCCCTGTTTTGGGCCTGGCCCAACAGCGCTCTGCACCGTGTGTGGCCCAGGCCCGGGGGCTCCTGTCGGTGTACTAGAGTAGGGGTACCCTAGTATCCCGAACTTGTGCACGGGCAGTTGCAGCACCCCGCGGCAAGGCTTGCCGGGTGACCGCCAAGGTCCTCCGTGGTTCCTTTGGAGCCATTCAAGAACAAAGTATTCAAGCCAAGGAGACAAGGCCCCGGCAAGAGGAGCTTGCCGGGAAGGCCAACCAAGGCATCTCAAGGAACTTGCCGTGACGCGCCACGCGTCCCGGCGAGGCCCGGTGAGCGACAAGCTTCCGGACGCGACAAGACAACGACCGCGGCAAACTACCACTCTGTACCCGCGCTCCAGCACATCCACCAACATGTCGCCCTGGGACCTTTCCAGGCGCGCGTGGCAAGAGGCTGTGCAGCAAGCGGTGCGCGGTGGCAAGCGACGCTAACAAGATTGCCATCGTGGCAAGCGGTGGCATCCCTGACGGTCCCTTTTTGCACTATTTGGGCGACGTAGACGGGCATTTAATGCCTTTGTCCCCTGCCTCAGGGTTAGGTATGATACACTGTACAGGTAGTTGTACCAACCGCAATTCCTTTTCCATTTTTACCCTTGTCTACGTTGCCACCTGTCAGAGACCCCTTTAGCATATAAAAGGAGGCCCATGCGCAACGTGGGGGGGGGGGTTCGAAGGCAGAAAAACACTCACGCTCGGTCTCGTTAGCAGCTAGTGTGTACTGTAGCACTCAGCGCTCCCAAGCAAGAACTCAATACACTCAGACATGCAGCAGTAGGAGTGTTATCTCTCCGGAGAGCTCCGAAGCTGGGTAAACTGCTCATGTGCTTCGCCTCGATCCGCTCTTCGTGCGATCTCCGCCCCCCGCCAAACTGAAAGGGGCTCGGTCCGCTGGTCCCATAGGTGTTCGTGGATCAGTTTCCCCGACACGAGCGTCGCACAATTATCATGGCACCCTGTTAGTCTAGTTCTTCGTTAATGTATTCACTCCCAGAAAGAAAATTTCACTTTGTCGAAATTTTCAAGATCTTCGAGTGTTTTGCACCTATTCCTTCTAAGATGTGGAAGTGATGGTACGGGTGTAGAGTACAGCTTACCGCATGTTTGCGAAATCTAGGATATTTAGCTCGCACCGTAACACACAAAATCTTTCCTCATCGAGAGGCTTGGTGAAGATATCAGCTAGGTTGTCTTCAATATTGACGTGATTGATAACAATATCCTCTCGAGCAACATAATCATGAATAATATGATGTCTAATCGCAATATGCTTGGTGCAAGAATGATGCACTAGATTGTGTGCAATCTTGATCGCACTCAAAATGTCGGGAAATAAAGGAATCTTCTTGACCTTGATGCCATAATCCTTGAGAGTATGTTTCATCCATAATAACTAAGTGCAACATGCACCAACATCAATATATTTGACCTCAGTCATAGAGAGAGAAACACAATTAGCTTCCTTGATGACAAACATACCAAAGATCTACCGAGGAAATGTCATGTCCCCGAAGTAGATTTCCTATCAACCCGGTCACCTACCCAATCTGAGTTTGTATATCCAATGGGATCAAACTATGCTCCCTTAGCATACCATAAACCTAAGGTGGGGGTGTGAGCCAAATATCTCAGAATGTGCTTGACCGCTTGGTGATGCGATTCTTTCGGTGTAGCTTGAAAATAAGCACACATACAAACACTAAACATAATATCAAGTCTGGATGCACATAGGTAGAGCAAAGAACAAATCATTGAACGATAAGCTTTCTAATCATAATCTTTACCATACACATCTGCGTCCAACTGACCATTCATGGGCACTGGAGTTTTGTGGCCCTTCTGTTTGGAATCTTGCATTTTAAACTTCTTCAGACAATCTCTCAGATATTTCTCCTAAGATAGGAAAATTCTATTGTCCTATTGAGGTATTTGCAGTCCAAGAAAGAACTTAAGTTCACCCATCATAGACATTTGATATTTCTCGGACATTATTCGCCTGAACTCCAAGCTCCAAGCATTGTTAGTACATCCGAAAATAACATCATCCACATAAATTTGACACACGAATAGATCACAATCAATAGCACTAGTGAAAAGAGTGGAAACCTCTTGAGGGTGTCATACCATGCTCAAGGGGCTTGCTTCAGCCCATATAGAGCCTTTTTCAACCTGAAAACTTTGTTAGGAAACTGAGGGTTTTCAAATCCTGGTGGTTGCCTAACATATACTTCCTCATCAATTTCACCATTAAGGACAACACTTATCACATCCATTTGATAAAGCAGGATATCATTGTAGTTTGCATAAGCAAGAAGAATATGAATTGCCTCAAGGCGTGCAACAGGAGCATCTGTTTCAGCAAAATCAATACCTTCTACCTATGTATACCCTTGAGCGACAAGACATGCTTTGTTTCTCACAACAATGCCATTTCCATTTTGGTTATTCCGAAATATCCATTTGGTGCCTATGATATTGTGCTTCTTAGGATTCGGTTTGTCAACCAGTTCCCATACATCATTCAATTAGAATTGCACCAACTCTTCTTGCATGGCATTCATCCAATCGGGATCATTCATGGCTTTCTCATACTTGGTAGGTCCTGTCAATGATACAAAAGAGAAACTGCCATAGTAGGTAGCCAAACAAGTGCGAGAATGAGTTGTGGGTTGATAACCTAGATTCTCAAGATCTTCAAGACTTAATGCAAGGTCAACTCGATTAGCCACTCGTGCGGTGAGGATTTTCATCTTGATGACCATTTTCATTTTCCTCAGTATCAGCATCGGGATGAGCATTTGGGTCGCCATTTTTATCGGGATTGCCATTTTGATTGCCATTAGTGTTCGGAGTAGCATTATCTTCAGCAATGGCTTGGCGTGTTCTGCTTCGAGTCATGGGGGCATCATCATCGAAAGAGTCATGTACATTTCCTTCAACTGGCCTGATGCTCCCAATGGCCATTTGCTGAATACCATCCAAAATCGGTGGTTCATATATCACATTAGGCAGGTGCTCGATATGGGAGCCATTAGATTCATCAAACCACACATTTACCGTTTCCATAACTTTCCCGTGTGTCCGTGCAACAAACATTTGCGTCTGCGTCCTGGACTTGTGCATAGATGTGCTGCCGATCATTCATCAAATACCAACGCATGACACAAAATAAGCCAGAGAAACCGCTCTTCGTAAGATCAAGGAGGGAATTAAGAAGATCAAACCAACAAGAGAACCCCTCGGAAAGGCCTCCCTTGCCGTACAGGAGAGCCCAGCCAGGTCTAGACCATGCCTGAGGGCCAAGTCTAGATCACCCCGCCAAGGTTCACAGGCCCGCCAAGATCAGAAGCCGGCAGGCCTCATGCCAGCAAGCCTCCGCCAAGACGTCACCGCTCCACCTCAATATATGACAGTCACTAATCAGTGGGCTGTCGATCTTTCAAGTGGCAACATGGAGCTTGTCAAGCACATGGCAACTTGCGGGCGAAGAGATTAACTTTATTGACACCCATCCATATGGCATGCCACGCTAATAAGAAGAAGATGGATAAGTCACACGACAAGCTTGCCGGGCTTCAACCTCAGCATGACACCTAGCATTGCATTTAATGCACTTTGTCCTAACTGCCAGAGTTAGTTATGATAACACTGTTAGCTATCTAATCATAGAGTAATGACTATTTTGCCACTGTGGTCGCCCCTTTAGCTATAAAAGGATGCCCGAGGCAACCTAGCAAAGGGTTGGAACTTTTGATTCCTCAATACTTGTACACGCGTGGCTACTCCCCGAGGCACAATTGCTGGGCTTGAGCGCACCGCGCCTTCATGATACTCTAGTGCAATCCATCATACAGGATTTGGATTTTATGCTGCAAAGCATCCCGAACCTGGGTAAAAGAGAGCTGTCCATCGCCATGCTGCCCTGTTGTTTATGCTTTTGTGCAACGTGATCATCCCCTCACCAAACCTCAAAGGGGCAATCCATGCCCCATAGGTGACCGTGCTTTCCCCAAACATCTTTGGCGCGCGAGGTAGGGGGAGTCACTTGCGCTAATCTGAGACAGTAACCAGCACGTCAGTCTTCATTACCTTCTACATCATCATTGACTACCAAGAAGAAAAGTGGCATTGTGACACATCGTTCCACTTTGAAGGCCTCCTCGCCTGCGACTGCGGGCACCGTGGACACCGCATCCATGGCATGTGGGGCAGGCACTGCGAGCGGTGTAGACAACGCTCCCACCATGGCCGGAGTGGGGACCGGGGCCATAGGAGCAGCCCAACTCCCCCAACCTTCTAGTGAGCATGCTCACACTGGCATGGGTCAAGGCGATGTCTAGCTTTCGCCTCCCTGCCGCACCAGCGAGCGTGACCAGCGTAGTATGGATGCCCGCTCCGGTGCAAGCCAAGATCCACTGCCTACGCCGACTAGAGGAGCGACGTCAAGACACGCGCTCCGTCCCACATAGGCCGAGCATGACAAGACCCCAAGCGACGCCGCTGATCCACCATGACCGCGTCCGCATGGGAAGGGCCCAGCTGATCAAGGGGCCGACCACCAAGAACGGCCTTGGCTGTGCCAGACCGCCCTTGTGATTGGTCCAAGGCGGCAGGAACACAATAACGCTCCTTCTAGTTTGACCAGGAGTCGAGCGGCGTCGCGCTCTGCATCCCATACCATGCCAGGGACAATGGCCGAAGCAATGGCGAGAGCTCAGCTATGTTGAACTTTCCCCCAGCAGGAAACAAGATGGATGAATGGAGAGCTACCAACCAAAGCTTCACTGGGTTTGCTGAAGCCAATAAGTCGCAGCATGTGGAGCCTTCATGACGCCTGCAGATGATGCCGACAGCCCTCGCTGGTGGCCAAGTTGAGAGGAATACACCCATGATGCAGTCTCCTCCACGGCATCCCACCTAGTGGCAATCAGGGCGGGCTCAACAAACCCAGGAAGTCGACAAGCTCGACAAGGCATCAATGGCCTCATCCTACCCACGGGCTCAGCAAGATCAACGCCAAGTCTTAAAGGACCAAAGCAAGGAAGACGCCCGTGTCACAGCTACGTCTTGAGCTTGCGTTGGTTTTCCTTGAAGAGGAAATGGTGATGCAACAATAGTAGCGTAAGTATTTCCCTCGGTTTTTGAGAACCAAGGTATCAATCCAGTAGGAGGATCCTCAAAAGTCCCACGCACCTACACAAACAAACAAGAACTCGCAACCAACGCAATAAAGGGGTTGTCAATCCCTTCATGGCCACTTGCAAAAGTGAGATCTGATAAAGATAATATGATAAGATAAATATATTTTTGGTATTTTATGATATAGATTGGAAAAGTAAAGATAAAAATAAAATTAGATTGAAAGCTTATATGATAAGACATAGACTCGGGGCCATAGGTTTCACTAGTGGCTTCTCTCAAGATAGCATAAGTATTACGGTGGGTGAACAATTACTGTCAAGCAATTGATAGAAAAGCGAATAATTATGAGATTATCTAGGCATGATCATGTATATAGGTATCACGTCCGTGACAAGTAGACCGACTCCTGCCTGCATCTACTACTATTACTCAACACATCGACCACTATCCAGCATGCATCTAGAGTATTAAGTTCATAAAGAACAGAGTAACGCATTAAGAAAGATGACAGATGTCGAGGGATAAACTCATGCAATATGATATAAACCCCATCTTTTTATCCTCGATGGCAACAATACAATACGTGCCTTGCTGCCCCTGCTGTCACTGGGAAAGGACACCGCAAGATTGAACAAAAAGCTAAGCACTTCTCCCATTGCAAGAAAGATCAATATAGTAGCCCAAACCAAACTGATAATTCGAAGATACTTGCAAAGATAACTTAATCACACATAAAAGAATTCAGAGGAGATTCAAATATTTTGCATAGATAAGCTTGATCATAAACCCACAATTCATCGGATCTCGACAAACACACCACAAAAAGAGTTACATCGAATAGATCTCCAAGAAGATCAAGGAGAACTTTGTATTGAGATTCAAAGAGAGAGGAGAAGCCATCTAGCTAATAACTATGGACCCGAAGGTCTGTGGTAAACTACTCACAACTCATCGGAAGGGCCTTGGAGATGATGTAGAGGCCCTCTGTGATTGATTCCCCCTCCGGGGGAGCGCCGACGAAGGCTCCAAGATGGGATCTCGCGGATACAGAAGGTTACAGCGCTGGAAATAGTTTTGTGTCGTCGCTTCTGATTTTTCTGGGTACATGGGTATATATAGGAGGAAGAAGTAGGTCGGTGGACACTCGAGGGGCCCACGAGGGTGGCTGGCACGCCCACCTGTAGGGGGCGTGCCGGGCACCCTCGTGGCTGCCTTGCTTGTTTCTTGACTTCCACTCTAAGTCCTCTGGATCACGTTTGTTCCAAAAAGATCGCTCCCGAAAGTTTCATTCCGTTTGGACTCCGTTTGATATTCCTTTTCTTCGAAATACTGAAAGAGGCAAAAAAACAGCAATTCGGGCTGGGCCTCCGGTTAGTAGGTTAGTCCCAAAAATGATATAAAAGTTTAAAGTAAAGCCCAAAAACATCCAAAACGGGTAATATAATAGCATGGAACAATAAAAAATTATAGATACGTTGGAGACGTATCAAGCATCCTCAAGCTTAATTCCTTCTCGTCCTCGAGTAGGTAAATGATAAAAACAGAATTTTTGATGTGGAATGCTACCTAGCATAATTCTCAATGTAATTTTCTTTATTGTGGCATGAATGTTTATATCCAAATGATTCAAAATAAAATTTCATATTAACATAAGAAATAGTAATACTTCGAGCATACTAATCAAAGCAATCATGTCTTCTCAAAATAACATGTCTAAAGAAAGTTCATCCCTACAAAATCATATAGTTAGGCTATGCTTCATTTTCGTCACACAAAAATGCTCCCATCTTGCACACCCCCGATGGCAAGCCAAGCAATTGTTTCTCACTTAAATAATCTCAAATTTTTTTCAACTTTCACGCAATACATGAGCGTGAGCCATGGATATAGCATTATGGGTGGAATAGAATATGATGATGGAGGTTGTGTGGAGAAAAAAAAGAGAAAGTCTCACATTGACGAGGATAATCCATGCGCTATGGAGATGCCCATCCATTAATGTCAACATGAGGAGTAGGGATTGACATGCAACGGATGCACCAGAGCTATAAATATATGAAAGATCAACAAAAGAAACTAGTGGGTGTGCATCCAACTTGCTTGATCACGAAGACCTAGGGAATTTTGAGGAAGCCCATCATAGGAATATACAAGCCAAGTTCTATAATGAAAAATTCCCACTAGTATATGAAAGTGACAACATGAAAGACTTTCTATATGAAAAACATGGTGCTACTTGGAAGCACAAGTGTGGAAAAGGATAGTAACATTGCCCCCTTTTTTATTTTCTTTTTTATTTGGCCTTTATTTTTTTATTTGGCCTTTTTCGGGGGACAATGCTCTAATAATGATGATCATCACACTTCTATTTATTTACAACTCATGAATTACAACTCAATATTAGAACAAGATATGACTCTATATGAATGCCTCCGGCGGTGTACCGGGATGGGCAATGAATCAAGAGTGACATGTATAAAAATTTATGCATGGTGGCTTTGCCACAAATACGATGTCAACTACATGATCATGCAAGGCAATATGAGAATGATGATGTTTGTCATGATGATGAACAGAACAATGGAAAGTTGCATGGCAATATATCTCGGAATGGCTATGGAAATGCCATAATAGCTAGGTATGGTGGCTGTTTTGAGTAAGATATAAGGAGGTTTATGTGTGATAGAGCGTATCATATCACGGGGTTTGGATGCACCGGCGAAGTTTGCACCAACTCTCAAGGTGAGAAAGGGAAATGCACGGTACCGAAGAGGCTAGCAATGATGGAAGGGTGAGAGTGCGTATAATCCATGGACTCAACATTAGTCAAAAAGAACTCATATACTTGTTGCAAAAATCTACAAGTCATCAAAAACCAAGCACTACGCGCAATAAGGGGGATAGATTGGTAGGAAAAGACCATCGCTCGTCCCCGACCGCCACTCATAAGGATGACAATCTAAGAACACCTCATGTTTCAAACTTGTTACACAACTTTTACCATACGTGCATGCTACTGGACTTGCCAACTTCAACACAAGCATTCTTTAAATTCATAATCACCCAACTAGCATGACCCTAATATCACTACCTCCATATCTCAAAACAATTATCAAGTATCAAATTGATCATAGCATCCAATTCACTTCCTATGATAGTTTTATTATACCCAACTTGGATGCCCATCATTCTAGGATCAATTTTATAACCATAGCAAATACTATGCTGTTCTAAGAGAATCTCAAAATAATATAAGTGAAGCATGAGAGATTAACAATTTCTACAAAATTAAGCCACCGTCGCGCTCTAAAAGATATAAGTGAAGCACTAGAGCAAAAACTATCTAGCTCAAAATATATAACTGAAGCACATAGAGTATTCTAATAAATTGCAATCAAGTGGGTTTATTCCAAAAGGTGTGTACAGCAAGGATGATTGTGGTAAACTAAAAAGTAAAGACTAATATCATACAAGACGCTCCAAGAAAAACACATATCATGTGGCGAATAAAAATATAGCTCCAAGTAAAGTTACCGATAAACGAAGACGAAAGAGGGATGCCTTCCGGGGCATCCCCAAGCTTAGGATTTTGGTCATCCTTGAATATCTTGGGGTGACATGGGAATCCCAAATCTTAGGCTCTTGCCACTCCTTATTCCATAATCCATCAAATCTTACCCAAAACTTGAAAACTTCACAACACAAAACTCAACAGGAAATCTCATAAGCTCCGTTAGTGCAAGAAAGAAAAACCACCACATAAGGTACTGTAATGAACTCATTCTTTATTTATATTGGTGTTAAACCTACTGTATTCCAACTTCTCTATGGTTCATACCACTTAATACTAGCCATAGATGCATCAAAATAAGCAAACAACACACGAAAAACAGAATCTGTCAAAAACAGAACAATCTGTAGAAATATATAACTCTCGAATACTTCTGGAACTCTAAAAATCCTACCAAAATAGTACGTTCTGGGCAATTTGCCTATTGATGTACAGCAAAAATAATCAACGCAAAAGCATGTTTTTGTGAATTACTAAAATTATTTTCGTCCGTGCAAAGTTTCTATTTTTCAGCAGAATCAAATTAACTATCACCGTAGGTTATCCTATAGGTTCTACTTGGCACCAACACTAATTAAAACATGAAAACACATCTAAACATAAGGTAGATGAAAAATTTATTACTAAAGAGAAGCAAAAACAAAAAACAAAAATAAAATTGCATTGCCTCTCAACTAGCGCTATCGTTTAACGCCCCTAGCTAGGCATAAAAGTGAGGATAGATCTAAGTAGTGCCATAATAATAAGATAGATCACGAAAACTCATCTTATATTCTCTATGTTCAGCAGCAAGTTTTCTTTGAGGAAACAAAAGTAAGCAAACGGGCTAAATTTCATGGGGCAAAAGTCCCCAAGATCAATCTCAGGAGGTATGGTTTCCTCCTTGGGCCCCTCATAATACACAACCAATTCATCATTATAAACCTTCTTTTGATAGAACCTCTTGAGTTTACACTCAAGAGAATATCCTAGCTCATTATTTCGAATAACAAAATCATTATTGAGTTCAGAGATTTTATCAACTAGAACAGTGGTAGGAACCTTTTTTCTAAGGTTTTCATTAAGAGCAATATAGTCCAAAGATTGGAAACGCATAATTTCCTCTTGATCGAAGAGGATCGCCTCTATGGGAGGACGACTGGCGTCCACCCTATAGTGCGCCAAAATTTCTTTGGCTTCTTTTATTATAAATCTAAACTCATGTGCCAAAAAGATAGTAGTTGTGCCCTTAACAAAAGAATGCTCAATATTAGAAAATTCTAAGACAATTCTTTTTATGCAAGGATGCATGTGCATAAACTGTCTTTCAAGCTCAACTATAAGCATGGTGATAGCATCAGCAAGACTACTAGGTCTATGTAAGATAGAACTACCCATAGAAGGTAAAGCACCTGCACAAGTAAAGAAATCTTGAATAACCCCTTTTCCAATAATATTGCCACTACCGATTCGAAACTTTCTAGTATGCAAGATAGGAGGTTCCTTAGCAGGAGCATCAGAATTTTTCATGTTATCATTATTGTCCATATCGATGATAATCTTCCCAATTTCAGACATAACGGCAAACAAAAGCGAGGAGGAAGAGGAAGGCAAACAGAAAAGAGAGGGCAAATAAAACGGCAAAGGTTAAGTGGGGGAGAGGAAACGAGAGGCAAATGGCAAATAATGTAATGCGAGGGACATGAGTTTGTGATGGGTACTTGGTATGTACTGACTTGAGCGAAGACCTCCCCGGCAACGGTGCCAGAAATCCTTCTTGGTACGTATTGAGCTTGCGTTGGTTTTCCTTGAAGAGGAAAGGGTGATGCAGCAATAGTAGCGTAAGTATTTCCCTCAGTTTTTGAGAACCAAGGTATCAATCCAGTAGGAGGCTCCTCAAAAGTCCAACGCACCTACACAAACAAAGAAGAACTCGCAACCAACGCAATAAAGGGGTTGTCAATCCCTTCACGGCCACTTGCGAAAGTGAGATCTGATATAGATAATATGATAAGGTAAATATATTTTTGTTTTTTTATGATATAGATTGGAAATGTAAAGATACAAATAAAAGTAGATTGAAACCTTATATGATAAGAGATAGACACGGGGGCCATAGGTTTCACTAGTGGCTTCTCTCAAGATAGCATAAGTATTACGGTGGGTGAACAAATTACTGTCAAGCAATTGATAGAAAGGCAAATAATTATGAGATTATCTAGGCATGATCATGTATATAGGCATCACGTCCGCGACAAGTAGACCGACTCCTGCCTGCATCTACTACTATTACTCCACACATCGACCGCTATCCAGCATGCATCTAGAGTATTAGGTTCATAAAGAATAGAGTAACACATTAAGAAAGATGACATGATGTAGAGGGATAAACTCATGCAATATGGTATAAACCCCATCTTTTTATCCTCGATGGCAACAATACAATACATGCCTTTCTGCCCCTGCTGTCACTTGGATAGGACACCGCAAGATTGAACCCAAAGCTAAGCACTTCTCCCATTGCAAGAAAAATCAATCTAGTAGGCCAAACCAAACTGATAATTCGAAGAGACTTGCAAAGATAACTTAATCACACATAAAAGAATTCAGAGGAGATTCAAATATTTCTCATAGATAAACTTGATCGTAAACCAACAATTCATCGGATCTCGACAAACATACCACAAAAAGAGTTACATCGAATAGATCTCCAAGAAGATCAAGGAGAACTTTGTATTGAGATTCAAAGAGAGAGAAGAAGCCATCTAGCTAATAATGATGGACCCGAGGGTCTGTGGTAAACTACTCACAACTCATCGGAAGGGCCTTGGAGATGATGTAGAGGCCCTCCGTGATCGATTCCCCCTCCGGTGGAGCGCTGATGAAGGCTCCAAGATGGGATCTCGCGGATAGAGAAGGTTACGACGGTGGAAATAGTTTTTTTGTGGTCGCTTCTAACGTTTTCAGGGTACATGGGTATATATAGGAGGAAGAAGTAGGTCGGTGGACGCTCGAGGGGCCCATGAGGGTGGGGGCATGTCCACCTGTAAGGGGCGCGCCGGGCACCCTCGTGGCCGCCTCGCTTGTTTCTTGACTTCCACTCCAAGTCTTCTGGATCACGTTTGTTCCAAAAAGATCGCTCCCAAAAGTTTCATTCCGTTTGGACTCCGTTTGATATTCGTTTTCTTCGAAATACTAAAATAGGAAAAAAATAGCAATTCGGGCTGGGCCTCCAGTTAGTAGGTTAGTCCCAAAAATGATATAAAAGTGTAAAGTAAAGCCCAAAAAAATCCAAAATGGGTAATATGATAGCATGGAAGAATAGAAAATTATAGATACATTGGAGACGTATCAGTCACCATCGAGCGGCGCCATGAGGCATGCCCCCAATCTGACAGGCGCAACGGCCCAGACATTGATGAACCCACGCCCAGTGCTGGTGGGTACCTACCTTCTGAGGTAGGGTGTCCCGCCTTCACTTGCGAGCTATGGCAAGTCCGTTGGCCATTGCCCCGCACCTTCAATCCTGACTTGCCAGAGAAATATGGCGGAAAATTTAACCCAATCGAGTTTTTGGGCATATTTATGATTGTCGTTCAAGCCACCGGTGGAAGAGATAAAAAAGTGCTCACCAACTACTTCCCATTGTCCCTCAAGCCTAATGTGAGGTCTTGGCTGATGTACCTGCCAGAGGATTCCAATTCTTCGTGGGTAGACTTGTGGAATGAGTTTGTTAGCGCCTTCATAGGCGGCCATCAGGAACCAGGCCAACCAAGTGACTTGCATGCCCTTCTACAGAAAGAAGGGAGAGTTTGTGTAAGTACCTACAGAGGTTTAGTCGGGTGCACCACAACATTCCTAAGATACATCAGGCAGCTGTGATTGCCGCATTCCACACGAATGTGCACAATCGAAGGATGCATGCCAAGATGAATGTTCGGCTGCCAAAGACCATCAATGAACTCTACATGTTGGCGGACAAGGGCACTCGTGCCGAAGAGGGAAGAAGACTTCCAGGGGAAGAGGTTGGTATCAAACTCGATTCAGAAGACGAGGATGACGCTGCCACCCAAAGGAAGAGCAACAAAAATTGTAACAAGAAGCATAAGAGGAAATCAGTGATGGCCGTTGAGAGCTCCGGTGATCTTAGCACCGACAAGATGGCAAAGACCAAGGCCCCCGGCAAGGAAGCTGCCACGTGCACTGATTGCTGGGTGGCTGAGAAAATAGGTAAATCCGACATGCCATACTGCAAGATCCACATGACTAAGGGCCATGATCTCGAAGATTGTAAACAAGTTGAACAACTGGTTGAAAGGCAGAAGGCTGAATATGAAAGGCATGATAAGGAGAGGGGCCATGACGGCACTGGCGTAAGGGCCCCAGTGGCCGGAGTAATCGTCACAGAAAGGTCGATCAGCAGAAGGAGAATCCCACCAAGGGACGTGAAAAAAAGGAAAGCAAAGATGATAGTGAAGAGGAGGATGATGAAACCAGTGAACAGGAATTTCAGAAGGCTACCGAGGCAATGTGCATTGATGGGGGCGCATCATTGCACTCCTCTCACCGCCAACTTAAGAAGTGGGTGCGTGAAGTTGATACGTCTCCAATGTATCTATAATTTATTATTGTTCCATGCTATTATTTTATCTGCTTTGGATGTTTTATATGCATTAATATAATATTTTATATTATTTTTGCGACTAACCTATTAACCTAGAGCCCAGTGCCAGTTTCTGTTTTTCCTTGTTTTTGAGCTTCACAGAAAAGGAATACTAAACGGAGTCCAAACGGAATAAAACTTCACGATGATTTTTCTTGGACCAGAAGACACCCAGGAGACATGGAGTTCAAGTCAGAAGAGCCACGAGGCGGCGACAAGGGTGGAGGGCGCGCCCCTACCTTGTGGGCCCCTCGTGACCCCCCTAACCTAGTTCTGCCTCGTATATGTTCACATATATTCCCAGACCACCAGAAGCATCCATGAAAACACATTTCCACCGCCACAACCTTCTGCACCCGTGAGATCCCATGTTGGGGCCTTTTCCAGCATCCTGCTGGAGGGGGATTCGATCATGGAGGGCATCTACATCAACTCTATTGCCCTTCCGATTAAGCGTGAGTAGTCCACATCAGACCTACGGGTCCATAGCTAGTAGCTAGATGGCTTTTCTCTCTCTTTTTGATTCTCAATACCATATTCTCCTCGATTTTCTTGGAGATCTATCCGATGTAATACTCTTTTGTGATGTGTTTGTCGAGATACGATGAATTATGGATTTATGATCAGCTTATCTATGAATATTATTTGAATCTCCTCTGCGTTATTATATGCTTGATTTGGTATCTTTATATTTCTCTTCGAATTATTGGTTTGGTTTGGCCAACTAGATTGGTATGTCCTGCAATGGGCTAGGTGCTTAGCTTTGGGTTCAATCTTGCATGACTTCACCTAGTGACAAAATAGGGGTAGCTACAGACGTATTGCATCGTTGCCATCGAGGATAAAAAGATGGGGTTTTCATCATATTGCTTGAGTTAATTCCTGTACATCATGTCATCTTACTTAATGTGTTACTCTTTCTAAACTTAATACTCTAGATGCAGGCAAGAGTCGGTCGACGTGTGGAATAATAGTAGTAGATGCGGAATCGTTTCGGTCTACTTGACACATATGTGATGCCTATATTGCATAATCATTGCCTTGGATATCGTCATAACTTTGCGCTTTTCTATCAATTGCTCGACAGTAATTTGTTCACCCACCATATTATTTGCCTTCATGAGAGAAGCCTCTAGTGAAACCTATCGCCCCTGGGTGTATTTTCCATCATATTACTTTCCGATCTACTACTTTCCATCATATTAGTTTCTGATCTACTATCTTCCATCATATTAGTTTCCGATCTACTATTTTGCGATCTTTTACTTTCAGATCTATAAACAAAAAAAACCCAATAGTATTTTATCTTTTGTTTAGTTCTATTTATCTATCTCTATCAGATCTCACTTTTGCAAGTGACCATGAAGGGATTGACAACCCCTTTATCGTGTTGGGTGCAAGTGTTTGATTGTTTGTGCAGGTATTGGCGATTTGCGCGTTCTTCTCCTACTAGATCGATACATTAGTTCTCAAACCGAGGGAAATACTTATCTCTACTTTGCTGCAACACCCTTTCTTCTTCAAGGGAAAAACCAACACAAGCTCAAGAAGTAGCAGGAAGAATTTCTGGCGCCGTTGCCGGGGATATCTATGCCAAGTGAAGACATACCAAGTACCCATCATAAAAATCTCACCTCTTGCATTACTTTATTCGCCATTTGCCTCTCGTTTTCCTCTCCCCCACTTCTAAAACAAATTTTTAAAAGATTTTCCTGTATTTCGCTCTTCTTCCGTTCGTCTTTTCGTTTGGTTTTTTTTACTGTTAGTTAGATCGGTTTATTGTCAGTATGTCTGAATCTGGGGATGTTATTGTTGAAAATCTTGAGGAAAAACATGGATCTTGTTCTTGGGATCTTGAAATTGAAACTCCTCCTAATTACAAAGCAAAAACTTTTCGTGTGGGGGATGGTAATATTATCGGGTAAAGTACTATTCAAGAATTCTTTGATTGTACGGGATCTATGCCCATTAGTAAAATATTTATTCTTCTCGATACAAATTGTTATGCGGATGCCATTGTTATGCTCATTGAGAAATTAGAAAGGAAATTTGCGCACATCCATCCTGCTTTGCAAAAAGTGTTTTACGAACTTCCCAATATTAAACAATAGCTAAAAAGATTGCCACCATCATCCTTATGCGAGAATTTGATTTTGTAATACAAGAGGCTAGGGATATTTTTGCTTTATATAATAAACATATTGAACACCCTTCGATTGAAGATATTCTCCATGATAAAGAAACTATGTGTAGTTTGGAATCTAGGGATTATCAATCTTATAGCGAAAATCTTAGGAGGAGAGTTCCCTTTTTAGATATCTCTCAAACTTTGTACCTTCAGGACTACGAGGAATTTGATTGGATTACAAGGGGGATGTATGTAGGATTTAATACGGATTGGTTGAAAGATAATGAAAGAACCCGTTAGAAACGAGATACGTGTTCTGTATGATGATATATATGGTGATGATCCTGATTACAGTTTTATCAATGTCAAAATCACTAATCAAAGTCCTTTTCATGATTTAAGTTCATCTACTAGAAATAAAATAAAATAAAGGACAGATTTATTAAGACATGTTTTGGAGGATTTGATAAGAGAGAAATTGCATACCAAAGATGACAATACCTAGGTCTATGTTTTATGCCTAGCTAAGGGCGTTAAACAGTAACGCTTGTTGGGAGGAAACCCCATTTTATTTTTTTGTTCTTTCTTTTTGGTTCTATTTTTCAATAAATAATTCATATAGACTCTATTTAGATGTGTTTTGTGTATTAATTAGTGTTTGTGCAAAGTAAGACCTTTGGGATGGCCTACGGTGATAGTTGATTCGATTTTGCTGAAAAATAGAAACTTTTGCGCCCAGAAAAATAATTTTCATAATTCCGCTCTTTTGATATTAATTTTTACCCAAGATTGATATACCAATTTCCCAGGTTTTCCTAATTTTCATAATTTTTGGAGTTACAAAAGTATTCAAAGTTCTCTGATTACTATAGACTCTTCTGTTTTTGACATATTCTGTTTTCTTTATGTTGTTTGCTTATTTTCATGAATCTATGGGTAGTACTGGGGGATATGAACCATGGAGAAGTAGGAACACAATAGATATTACACCAATATAAATAAAGAATGAGTTCACAATAGTACCATAAAGTGGTGATTTGCTTTCTTATACTAACGGATCTCATGAGATTTTCTATTGAGTTTTGTGTTGTGAAGTTTTCAAGTTTTGGGTAAGGATTTGATGGACTGTGGAATAAGGAGTGGCAAGAGCCTAAGCTTGGGGATGCCCAAGGCACCCCAAGGTAATATTCAAGGACAACCAAGAGCCTAAGCTTGAGGATGCCCTGGAAGGCATCCCCTCTTTCGTTTTCGTCTGTCGGTAACTTTAGTTGAGGCTATATGTTTTATTCACCACATGATATGTGTTTTGCTTGGAGTGTCTTGTATGATATGAGTCTTTGCTTTTTAGTTTGCCACAATCATCCTTGCTGTACACACCTTTTGAGAGGGACATCCATGATTTGTGATTTATTAGAATACTCTATGTGCTTCACTTATATCTTTTGAGCTAGTCAATTTTGCTCTAGTGCTTCACTTATATCTTTTTAGAGCACGATGGTGGCTTTATTTTACAGAAATTGTTGAACTCTCATGCTTCACTTATATTATTTTGAGATTCTCTCTAAACAGCATGGTAATTTGCTTAGGTTATGAATTTAGTCCTAATATGATAGGCATCGAAGAGGGATATCATAAAAACTTTCATATAAAGTGCATTGAATACTAAGAAAACTTTGATTCCTTATAATTGTTTTGAGAATGAGGATGGTTGTATTAGAGTGATGCTAGTGAGTAATTTTGGATTTGTAAGAATACTTGTGTTAAAGTTTGTGATTCCCGTAGCATGCACGTATGGTCAACCGTTATGTAACGAAGTCGGAGCATGATTTATTTATTGATTATCATCCTTTGTGTGAAGGTCAGGATCGCGCGATGGTTAACTCCTACAAACCCTTCCCCTAGGAGCATGCGCGTACTACTTTGTTTCGATGACTAATAGATTTTTGCAATAAGTATGTGAGTTCTTTATGACTAATGTTGAGTCCATGGATTATACGCATTCTCACCCTTCCACCAGTGCTAGCCTCTCTAGTACCACCCAACTTTCGCCGGTGCCATACACCCACCATATACCTTCCTAAAAACAACCACCATGCCTACCTATTATGGCGTTACATAGGCATTCCGAGATATATTTCCATGCAACTTTCCACCATTCTGTTTATTATGACACACTTCATCATTGTCATATTGCTTTGTATGATCATGTAGTTAACATAGTATTTGTGGCAAAGCCACCATTCATAATTCTTTCATATATGTCACTCTTGAGTCATTGCACATCCCAGTACACCGCCGAAGGCATTCATATAGAGTCATTTTATATTCTAGTATCGAGTTATGATTTTTGAGTTGTAAGTAAATAAAAGTGTGATGATCTTCAGTATTAGACCATTGACCCATGTGAGGAAATTAAAATAAAAGAGGCCAAAGAAGCCAAATAAAAAAAGAGAGGCCAAAGAAGCCATTCAAAAAAAGAGAAAAGAGATAAGGGGCAATGTTACTATCCTTTTTCCACACTTGTGCTTCAAAGCACCATGATCTTCATGATAGTGAATCTCCTATTTTGTCACTTTCATATACTAGTGGGAATTTTTCATTGTAGAACTTGCCTTGTATATTCCTACGATGGGCTTCCTCAAATGCCCTAGGTCTTCATGAGCAAGCAAGTTGCATGCACACCCACTTAGTTTCTTTATGAGCTTTCATAAACTTATAGCTCTATGCATCTGTTGCATGGCAATCCCTACTCACTCACATTGATATCTATTAATGGGCATCTCCATAGCCCGTTGATATGCCTAGTTGATGTGAGACTATCTCCTTATTTTTGTCTTCTGCACAAGCACCATATTCTATTCCACATAGAGTGCTATGTCCATGGGTCACGCTCATGTATTGCGTGAAAGTTCAAAGGTATGAGAATACTGAAGTATGAAATAATTGCTTGGCTGAAACCGGGGTTGTGCATGATTTGAATACTTTGTGTGATGAAGATGGAGCATAGCCAGACTATATGATTTTGTAGGGATAGCTTCCTTTAGCCATAGTAGTTTGAGAAGACATGTGCTTTATTAGTATGCTTGAAGTATTATTGTTTTTATGTCAATATTAAACTTTTGTTTTGAATCTTATGGATCTGAATATTCATGCCACAATGAAGAAAATTACATGGATAGATATGTTAGGTAGCATTCCACATCAAAAATTCTATTTTTATCATTTACCTACTCGAGGACGAGCAGGAATTAAGCTTGGGGATGCTTGATACGTCTCCAACGTATCTATATTTTTTGATTGTTCCATGCTATTATATTATCTGTTTTGGATGTTTTACATGCATTAATATGATATTTTATATTATTTTTGAGACTAACCTATTAACCTAGAACCCAGTGCCAGTTTATGTTTTTTTCCTTGTTTTTGAGCTTCGCAGAAAAGGAATACTAAGCGGAGTCCAAACGGAATAAAACTTCTAGATGATTTTTGTTAGACCAGAAGACACCCAAGAGACATGGAGTTCAAGTCAGAAGAGCCACGAGGCGGCGACAAGGGTGGAGGATGCACGGGGTAGGGCACGCCCCCTACCTTGTGGGCCCCTCGTGACCCTCTGACCTAGTTCTGCCTCCTATATATTCACATATATTCCCAAACCACCAGAAGCATCCATGAAAACACTTCTCCACCACCGCAACCTTTTGTTCTCGTGAGATCCCATCTTGGGGCCTTTTCCGACATCCTGCTGGAGGGGGATTCGATCATGGAGGGCATGTACATCAACTCTATTGCCCTTCTGATGAAGCGTGAGTAGTCCACCTCAGACCTAGGGGTCTGTAGCTAGTAGCTAGGTGGCTTCTTCTCTCTCTTTGATTCTCAATTCCATGTTTCCTTGATGTTCTTGGTGATCTATCAGATGTAGTACTCTTTTGCGGTGTATTTGTCGAGATCCGATGAATTGTGGATTTATGATTAGCTTATCTATGAATATTATTTGAATCTCTTCTAAGTTCTTATATGCATGATTTGGTATCTTTGTATTTCTCTTCGAATTATCGGTTTGGTTTGGCCAACTAGATTGGTATTTTTTGTAATGGGAGAGGTGCTTAGCTTTGGGTTCAATCTTGGATGATTTCACCCAGTGACAAAGTATAGGTAGCGAGACACGTATTGCATTGTTGCCATCGAGGATAAAAAGATGGAGTTTTCATCGTATTTCTTGAGTTAATCCTCTACATCATGTCATCTTACTTAATGTGTTACTCTGTTATTTGTGAACTTAATACTCTAGATGCAGGCAGGAGTCGGTCGATGTGTGGACTAATAGTAGTAGATGCATAATCATTTCGGTCTACTTGACATGGACGTGATGCCTATATTGCATAATCATTTCCTTGGATATCGTCATAACTTTGCGCTTTTCTATCAATTGCTCGACAGTAATTTGTTCACCCATCGTATTATTTGCCTTCATGAGAGAAGCCTCTAGTGAAACTTATGGCCTCGGGTCTATTTTCCATCATATTAGTTTCTGATCTACCATTTTCCATCATATTAGTTTCCGATCTACTATCTTCAATAATTTCATCTTTCTTAAGAGGATGATCAGGCAAAGCATTAAGTAATCGGAGAAGCCTCCCCAAGCTTGTGGGAGACCCTCTTCTTAAATTTGCACAAAATTATATATTTCCCTCAAGGCAGCTTGTTTCTTATGAGCAGGGAATATTTAGCAGAGAAGTAATAAATCATATCCTGGGGACTACACACACAACCAGGATCAAGAGAATTAAACCAAGTTTTAGCGTCACCCTTTAATGAGAATGGAAATATCTTAAGGATATAATAGTAGCGAGATTTCTCATCATTAGTGAACAGGGTGGCTATATCATTTAACTTAGTAAGATGTGCCACAACAGTTTCAGATTCATAGCCATAGAAAGGATCAGATTCAACCAAAGTAATTGTCTCAGGATCGACAGAGAATTCATAATCCTTATCAGTAACAAAGATAGGTGAAGTAGCAAAAGCAGGGTCATATTTCATTCTAGCATTTAGAGATTTCTGTTTAAGTTTAACTAGTAACTTCTTAAGATTAGATCTATCATTGCAAGCAAGAATATCTCTAGTAGTTTCTTCATCCATAACATAACCCTCTGGAACAACAAGCAATTCATATTTAGGGGGAGAACCTTCATCATCACTATCTTCAATAATTTCATTTTCAATTATTTCATTCTCTCTAGCCGTAGCAAGTTGTTCATCAAGAAATTCACATAATGGCACAGTAATATCAAGCACAGAAGTAGTTTCATCATAAGTATCATGCATAGTAGAAGTGGCATCATCTATAACATGTGACATATCAAAATTCATAGTAGCAGGTTTAGGTGTCGCAAGCTTACTCATAACAGAAGGAGAATCTAGTGCAGAGCTAGATGGCAGTTCCTTACCTCCCCTCGTAGTTGAGGGAAAAATCTTAGTTCTTTCGTCTTTCAAGTTCTTCATAGTGACCAGCAGATATAAATCCCAAGTGACTCAAAGAATAGAGCTATGCTCCCAGGCAACGGCGCCAGAAAATAGTCTTACAAGTATAGGGGATCGCAACAGTTTTTGAGGGTAGAGTATTCAACCCAGATTTATTGATTCAACACAAGGGGAGCCAAAGAATATTCTCAAGTATTAGCAGTTGATTTTGTCAATTCAACCACACCTGGATAACTTAGTATTTGCAGCAAAGTATTTAGTAGCAAAGTAGTATGGAAGTAACAGTAACGGTAGCAAAAGTAACATTAGCAGTTTTGTAGTAATTGTAACAGTAGCAATGGTAAAGTAGATAAGCAAAGCACAATATGTGAAAAGCTCGTAGGCATTGGATCGGTGATGGATAATTATGTTGGATGTGATTCCTCATGTAATAGTTATAACATAGGGTGACATAGAACTAGCTCCAGTTCATCAATGTAATGTAGGCATGTATTTTGAATATAGCCATACGTGCTTATGGAAAATAACTTGCATGACATCTTTAGTCCTACCCTCCCGTGGCAGTGGGGTCCTAGTGGAAACTAAGGGATATTAAGGCCTCCTTTTAATAGAGTACCGGACCAAAGCATTAACACATAGTGAATACATGAACTCCTCAAACTACTGTCATCACTGAGAAGTATCCCGATTATTGTCACTTCGGGGTTGTCAGATCATAATACATAATAGGTGACTATAGACTTGCAAGATAGGATCAAGAACTCGCATATATTCATGAAAACATAATAGGTTCAGATCTGAAATCATGGCACTCGGGCCCTAGTGACAAGCATTAAGCATAACAAAGTCATAGCAACATCAATCTCAGCACATAATGGTTACTAGGGATCAAACCCTAACAAAACTAACTTGATTACATGGTAAATCTCATCCAACCCATCACCGTCCAACAAGCCTACGATGGAATTACTCACGCACGGTGGTGACACCATGAAATTAGTGATGAAGGATAGTTGATGATGACGACAGTGACGAATCCCCCTCTCTGGAGCCCCGAACGGACTCCAGATCAGCCCTCCCGAGAGAGATTAGGGCTTGGCAGCTGCTCCGTATCGTAAAACGCGATGAAACTTTCTCTCTGTTTTTTTCCACGAAAGCAAATATATGGAGTTGGAGTTGAGGTCTGTGGTCGTCCAGGGGGCCCGCGAGGCAGGGAGCGCGCCCAGGGGAGGGCGCGCGCCCCCACCCTCGTGGACAGGGTGTGGCCCCCCTGATGCTAATTCTTTCGCTAGTACTTTTTATTAATTCTGAAAAGTTGCTCCATGGATTTTCAGGTCATTCCTGAGAACTTTTATTTCTGCACAAAAATAACACCATGGTAGTTCTGCTGAAAACAGAGTCAGTCTGGGTTAGTTCCATTCAAATCATGCAAGTTAGAGTCCAAAACAAGGGCAAAAGTGTTTGGAAAAGTAGATACGACGGAGACATATCACACACCCGGCAGCGACCTGCTAGAATGTTCGGCTAGTAAGAGATCCAAGGCTGCTCGCCCAGCAATGAAGAAAGTTCTGGTGAGCCCTCGCGTCGCCTCCCATCGGGCGACGCTAGGGGCCCCCGATCCCACACCGCCAGCCTCTTGCCGTTCCTTCATCCTCAGCCGCCACTGCCGCCAGCAAGGGCCGCGGTGGCGGCGAGCCCTCCACTAGAGATCTAGAGCGGGTGGTCACTGCAACACACCCTGTGAGCCGGAGGCAGCCTCTCACGCAGGGAGGCCGGGGTGGCAGTCAGGGCGGTGCCCCTGCTGCGTGGCGGTGATGAGAACGTACATGCTCGATGGTGTCGCGGCCGTGGACGCATGGGTGGCTCTGATGGCTGCGGATCTAGCGTCCTGTCCAGATCCGTCTCGATATGGCATTGGCTGGCCGGTGGCGCGAGGATGACCAGTGAGGGGACGGCTAGAGGCTCCCTACCGGCGTGCCGATGGAGAACTTCGTCTCCACGACGAGGCTCCGTTCGGTTCCAGCTGGCTACGAGGTTGGGGCGATGCGACTCCCGGTGAAAATCACGCTGACTTCGGTCATGGCGGATGATGGCGACGTCTATGATGTCGTTCCCTTTTCGAGGCAACATTGTTGTAGGTCGTGACACCCTATTTGTGATGCCCCACAGAAAACCGTAGATCAGGATTTATCGGATCGGACGATGATGGTACCATTGATGCCGTTGTCCCTCCTGAGGGCATCGTTTTGGAGCAAGTGCTGGTTGGACGGGACAAGCGTAAGAGCGGTGTCTGATCCACCGCAAGGCCGATGGAGGATCCTGGTGGCATGGTGCTGCGGAGGTTCAGCGATGGGCGTGTGTGGACGGATACATGAAGGATGGTGGAGTTTTCTGGCGTTGTGGTGGCGTCAACGACAGGCCAGGCAAGGTCGATGGGTCACTTTATTCTCTAGAGATGGACCGATAGAAGATGGCGGCGGCAGCCTCTAAGTGTGCATCGGTCTAGTATGGGACCCAGTCCCGTTGTGTGGCTGGGCTGGGACATCCGTATTTAGATGTTAGGGTTTGGTGAGATATCCGTTTGGTATTAGGCTCGCACATTCTAGCAAATGGTGTTGCCTAGATGGTGGCTTCAGACTAACTGATGTATTACTTTGTATGTCCTTTGTGAATATTTAATAAAATGGCCGCTTGCATCGTCCAGATGTAGTGGTCTGGGATCTATCCTCCTTTTCAAAAAGGGTGGCGCTGATGGTACCTTCACCTTTAGTGCCACCCTTGATGACAAATAGAGCGCGCTCGTTGCCTTCTCACGGGCGAATGTCGATGTGTTTGCGTGGCAACCATCTGATATCTCTAGTGTTCCCAGGGAGGTAATCGAGCACCACCTTGTTGTATGCCCTCATGCCCATCCTGTCAAACAAGGTCAAAAATCAAGCCTTGGAGCGGCAGTAGTTCATTGCTGAGGAGATCAAGAAACTTGAAGCAGCGGGTTTGGTCAGAGGAGTTCTACACCCAACTTGGTTAGCAAATCCAGTAGTGGTGTGCAAGGCAAATGGGAAGTGCAGACTTTGTATTGACTTCACTGACTTGGACAAAGCATGTCCAAAGGATCCTTTCCTCTTGCCGCGCATCGACCAGATCATCGATTCCACTTCAGGATGTGACTTGCTCTCTTTCCTTGATGCATACTCCAGCTACCACCAAATCTTCATGGCCAAGGAAGACAAAGAGAAAACCGCGTTTATAACTCCATGTGGCACATAATGCTTCGTACGTATGCCTTTCGGGCCAAAAATTGCTGGTTCTACATTCGCAAGGGCTGTATGGATTAGTTTTGAACCCCATCGGCATATGAACATATAAGCCTACATGGATGATGTAGTGGTCAAAACCAAAGACAACTCTACACTTATCCAAGATCTGGAAGAAACCTTTGCAAATCTGCGCAAGACCAACCTGAAGCTCAACCCTGAGAAGTGCATGTTTGGCGTCCCATCTGGCAAGCTTGTTGGATTTTTTGTGTCCCAGAGAGGAATAGAGGCCAACCCCGACAAGATCAGAGCAATAGAGCAGATTCAGGCCGTGAAAACCGTCAAGAATGTGAGGCGACTGGCTGGCTGTGTTGCTGTGCTGAGTAGGTTCACTTCAAAATCCCCCGAACATGCCGTGCCATTCTTCCAAAATCCCGAAGAAGGCTGGCCCAATGAAATGGACCCCAGAGGTAGAGGCTGCACTGCGGGATTTGAAAACTTATCTTTCATCTGTGCAAACTTTGGTCATGCCTCGGCCGCAAGAAGCGTTGCTGCTGTACCTGGCAACAAAAAATCAAGTGGTCAGTGATGCATTGGTGGTGTAGGGGGAAGTGGGTAATGAAGAAGCCGAGGCAACAGATCCACCCAGTGGTGAACCAAACCTATCCCCAACAACACCTAACATTGATAGAAAATGGGGCCTCAAGCAGATGCTGATAATCAGAAGGTGTTAGCAAGGAAGAAGATGGTGCAGCGACTAGTTTACTTTGTCAGCTCCCTCCTGCAGGGGGCTAGATCAAGGTACTCTAGGGTACAAAAGTTGATCTTCGGCCTTCTCGTGGCCTCGAGGAAGCTGCACCATTACTTCCAAGCTCACGAGATCACCGTTGTGACTCGCCTTCCGTTGCAGCATATTCTAAGGAAACCCGAGGCTATCGACACGATTGTGGAGTGGGATCTAGAATTGTCAAGTTTTCCTTTGAAGTTCGAAAGCACGACAACTATCCAAAGCAGGGCACTGACATAATTTATTACGGAGTGGACACCAACGCCCGATGAAAAGATACTAGAGATAGGCCTCCCCGCCAAGGAGGCCCCCAGGGAGTGGATCATGTAATTTGATGGTGCTTTCTCGCTATAAGGTGCTGGAGCAGGAGTGTTGCTGATTGCACCTACCAGAGAACACCTCAAGTATGTTACCCAGATGCACTTCACCAGGGAAGATGCTACCAATAACACTACAGAGTACGAAGGTCTCCTTGTTGGACTCAGGATTGCAATTGAATTGGGCATAAAGAAACTAGTCATACGTGGTGATTTCCAGCTCGTGGTGAAGCAAGTGAATAAGGATTACTAGAGCCCGCTGATGGAGACGTATGTGGAGGAAGTAAGAAAGTTGGAAGAGCACTTTGACGGGCTGCAAGCCGAGCACGTACCTCATGCAGAGAACAACATCACTGATCACCTGTCAAAGTGCACTACATAGAAGCTTCCTGTGGAACTAGGAACTTGTATACTCCATCGAACTCAAAAGTTAGTCTCTCCATCAACATTTGCCAGAAAGAGAAGAAAATTGAACACCGGCAAGCATTTTCCAGCAGAGCTCCTTGGAGCCGCTGGTGAGAAGGTTGTCGGGGGGAGCCCTATGATGGAAGGCGAGCTGCATCCTCTAGGGGACTTCAAGCTCTTGTTGTTGAGGTTGGCACTCCCATAGCAGAAGAGGTGCCTTTGGACCTCGCCGTCGAGCCAAAAGCTCTGACATGGGTGCATCACATAGTTCAAATCCTGCAGATTGGAGAACTTCCTGATGACTCAGAGGAATCTGAAAAAGTGGCCCGGCAATCAAGTATGTATCAGTTTGAGGATAACACTCTGTATACGAAGAGACTAAGTGGTGTGAAGTTGAAGTTCATTAGCCAGGAAGATGGACTATCACTGTTGGCAAAGACACACAAAGGGGTGTGTGGCTCGCATATAGGATCAAGAGCACTTGTCGGAAAGGCTTTTGTGCAAGGACTCTATTGGCCCACTGCCCTCCAGGACGCAACTAAGCTTGTCACCAAGTGTGAGGCATGCCAGTTTCACTCCAAGAATATTCATCAGCCTGCTCAGGCCCTTCAAACCATCCCTTTATTCCGGCATTTCGCGGTCTGCGGGCTCGACATATTGGGCCCCTTCCCCCGTGCTATCAGGGGCTTTGAATTCTTGTATGTGGCAATCGACAAGTTTACAAAGTGACTCAAACTAGAGCCAATGAGGAACGTGACTATGCATTCAACTATCAAGTTCTTTAAGGGGTTGGTGTGTCATTTTGGAGTACCCAACAGGGTGATCACCGACAACGGCATCCAATTCACAAGCCGTGCCTTCATGCAGTACATCGAAAGACTTGGAAGCAAGGTCTCTTTCACTTCTGTTGCACATCCAATGAGCAACAAGAAGCTGAAAGGATGAATGTTGAAGTGTCGTGTGGGCTCAAGACAAGAACTTTCGATAAGTTGCGAAGGTGCGGCAAGCGCTAGCTTGATGAGTTGCATGTGGTTCTTTGATCAATTAGGACGACACCAAATCGAGCTAGTGGCCACACTCCCTTCTCCCTAGTATATGGTGCAGAAGCAATACTCCCCACGAAACTCACATACGGGTCACCTCGAGTACTTGCCTATGATGAAGTAGTGCAAGAATAGCCGCGGCATGACGATGCCATAGGCCTCGAGGAGGATTGTCTCTGGGTAGCGGTACGCCTTGAGGAAGCCGACCTTGTCCGTTGGCTCATTCAGTCCGCCAAGGGTGCATACGAGTTGACGCCAAGGTGGGAAGGCCCTTACCGGGTAGTACGTGCCACCAGACCTGGCGCAGTCCGTCTGGAGACCAAAGATGGCATCCCAATGCAAAACTCATGGAATATTGAGCATCTTTGCAAGTTCTACCCATAAGGTGCGGTTGCCGACCTATTTTGTACAAGCATAGTCCCCAGGACTTGTAACCCTTTGTACAAAGCCAGGTGCAGGCCCTGTGTATAATTGAATAAAACGAAGTGTTTTCACAAAACTTGCATACATGATTTATTGTTTGCTTAAATTTATTGTGATTACACTAGTCTTAAGATAAGATGACTAACATGATGTGGAAGCTCATGCGCTACCATCTTTTCTCCTTTTTCCTTTGATGACAACAGAAGGATTTGATCACAGATAATTTTCCAGGAAAAAAGGATAAATGCGAACCCATGTGTCGGTGCAACAAACCCTGGGTCTGTTACCCAGACTGTGCACATGCATGGTAACAAGATTATGGCAACAGGCCATGCCAGAGTACAGGAGAACAAGAACTTCGAAGGACCAACATGCAAATAAAGAGGACCAAGGTCGAGCCAAAGAAGCAAGATACCACCAAGAGAAAAACCTCCCTTGCCGGGCAAACAAGCTTGGCAAGGGCGGGGTCGCCCCCGGAAGAGAACATCCAAGACGTCCCGACAGGGCCTGCCGGGACTCATGAAGGCAAAAGCCACCTCACCCAACCACTCCGCCATGACCCACGCTGTCAATCAGTGCGGTGTGAAGTCGCAAAGTGAATAAGTGGCAGCCATTCGCCACATGGCATCCTCTTTCTACACGACACCCGTCCTGCGACGTGTCAAGCAAGCAAGCTTGAAGCTGGCAAAATAGCCTGGCAAGGCTTGCCAGGCAAGCAACGATGTGACATTGAGTGACACATTTAATGCGCTCTGTAAGCCTACAGAGTTAGGTATGATAGCATTGTTTGCTATCTTATCAGTGCATAATGACGGATTTGCCATTGTGGTGACCCCTTAATCTATAAAAGGTGGCCCGTGGCAACCGTAGAACAGGTTAGAAGGTGGGATACCCACACGCTCATACACGCGCAGCCACTGTCGCCCATAGGCAACCCTGCCAGGCAAGTGTACTGCGCTCCACCACCATTCTTCCACCATCAATCCACCAAAGCAGGAGTAGGGTTTTACGCCTCATGGCAGCCTGCACCTTGGTAAAATTTCCCATGTGATTTCTGTCGTGCTGCCCCACGCTCTTCTGCTCTTTGTGTGATGTGATATCCCCCTTGCCGAACCAGCAAGGGACCCTTGGTCCCATAGGTGGTCGTGGTTTCCCACAACATCATTGGTGCGCCAGGTAGGGGAATCACTTCCGTGAACCTGAAAGCATGTGCAGCGCGTCATCTTCATCGCCATTTTCGTCTTCGACGATGCCATCAACCATGGCACCCAAGAAGAAATCCAGTGCTTTGGCTCACCCCTCCACCTCAAAGGCTCCACCGCCCGTAGCCACCAATATTACGGGAGGTGCTGAGGTACATGAGGATGTGGACGCTGCTTGGGATGTGGTCTGAGCAGGCGGCACCGTCACCACTTCTCCTGCGGCCAAAGCAGGACCGGGAGACACCGGAGGAGAGCAACATCAGCCACACCCTGATGGCCATGCTCCACGAGGTGCAGGTGAAGGGATTACTCCGTCCACACTCCTTCGTCTCGCCAACTGGCATAGCCACAACGATGACGCTCGGTCCGGGGCGAATCACTGCCCTACTGCAACCCCCGTCACGGGAGCCACCGCAGCGAGTGCGCCTCCCCCAGGGTGAATCGACCAAGTCACTGCGCCCGATGGAGCCGCTGGCCCTCAAGCTCCTTCCCCACACCACCATGCCATCCAGGTGGCCACCGCTCAACAGTGGGGACGTGGTACTATCATAGCTGGCATCGTCAGGAGCCGAGCGATGGTACGATCTGTGTCGGGGAAACCGATCACCTCTGGGGTCACAAGGATCCCTCCTATGTTCGGCGGGGGATTAGCTGTACGAAGAGCAGGTCGAGCCATTAGCACACAGGGGATTTTTATCCAGGTTCGGGCCGCAAAGATGTGTAATACCCTAGTCCTGCTTGTCTGGTTATGAGTGTTCTTGAGCTTTTGAACTAGCTACGATGCATGCTCGGTCTAAAAGTCTGAATCGTCTCTTCGTGTGCATTGGGCCTCCTTTTATACGAAAAAGGGGTTGCCATAGTGGCAAACTGGAGCTGGTAAGCTACAGCAGTACGAGCTTATCGCTCGGTCAACGTAGGACAAATGCATTTAATGCACCGCCTACGTGTCCTCTCGCTTTATTGGGGACAACAATGGAGGCCATCTCATCTTTTGCCGCCCCTCCGCGCCTTGACGCGCGTCCAGGTCGACAAGGCATGCAGTGCCACGCTGGCTAACTAGCTGCTGCGTTGGTGCAATGGTAAGGTTCCACGTAGATCTGCATGCTGCCCCGCAGGCGCTTGCTTAGTCGGCATGCCTATCGTTGCATTGGAGTGGTGGTGAGGTGGCAAAACCTTGCCGGGCGTGGGTCTGGCCGCGGCCCAGTGATCGTCCCCATCAAGGCTTGTCGGGGGGCCTTGGAGTCGTCCCGGGCAAGGGTCTCGCCGGGGGTCTTCTTCTTCTGGACCCACGTGGATCCCTGGGCTGCCAATCTTCATGTGGTGCTGCATGCTATCAGGAACGTGCTCTCTAGATCTTGGTCTTAACGTTGTCGATGGTGTCAGAGCTCTCAGCCCCAAGGGTGATGGATTTGCTGGTGTTTGTGCAGGTTGCCCCGGCAAGGCCCATGCCGGGTGCGGTCCAGCTTGTCCCTCCACTCCTTGCGCTTCGGGTATCTATCTTGGTACTCTTAGTACTTTGCGTTCCTCTGCCTCACCAAGCCCTGACGCAGGTGTGGCTGCGACTACCCATGGCTGCGTCTGCCCATGCACTAGTAAGGGGTACAGAAGTACCCATACTTTTGTAGACCGACAATTTGCATCGTCATCACCCATGTCGAGTACGGCTACAGAGGCCATGGCGCGGGCTCAGCTACTACTAAGGTTCCCGCCAGCGGCCGAGCAGATGGATGAGTGGCGTTCCACCATCTAGAGTCTGCTCGGTTTCGCCGAGGCTGGGGCTTGCAGCGAGCTCGCCCACCACGGCCTCCCAAAGCGATGACGACGGCTCATGCTGCTGGTCATACGGAAGGGGCCACCCCCACAGTATAGTCCCCACAATGGCAGCCGGCTCGAGCGCAACAGAATCAAGAACCTGACAACGTCTCGATGGCCTCTTCTGACCCTCGAGTGTGGGCTGACCGGCGGCGAGCCCCAGAGGACAGGCAAAGGGAAGACACACGTGTTGTCATTGAACAACGGTCCCACGACCACCGTCGGACCAATGGGTGCGATGGTCCTGACGTCGACGAGCCTGCGCTTGATATTGGTGGGTGCCTACCTTTCGAGGTTGGGTGCCCGGCCTTTACTCGTGAGTTACGGCAAGTCCGTTGGCCATCCGTCCGCTCATTCAAGCCAAAGATACCCGAGAAGTATGATGGGAGGCTGAATCCAGCAGAGTTTCTAAGCATCTACACCATCGCTATTCAAGCTGCCGGGGGAAGAGATGAGAAGGTGTTCGCCAACTATTTCCCTTTGGCTCTCAAGTCCAATGTGAGGTCCTGGCTGTTGCACCTGCCAGAGAACTCCATTCCATCATGGGCTGACCTGTGCCATGAGTTCATTGGCGCCTTCACTGGCGGCCATCAAGAACCAGGATGACCCAGGGATTTGCAGCTTCTCCAAAAGAAAGAAGGAGAAACTCTCCGGAAGTATTTGCAGAGATTCAGCAAAGTCCACAGGAACATCCCGAACATCCATCCGGCAGCTATGATAGCCGCCTTCCAGTCCAATGTGCGCAACTGCAAGATTCGTTCCAAGATGAACGTACGGTTGGCCAAGACTGTGAAGGAGCTTTACACGTTGGTGGATAAGTGTGCCACTACAAAAAAAATACACTTCCGTGATGATACGTGTTTGTCATAGTAGGTCGCATTAATATTCATGCATGTACATCCATGACGATTTTATGACAGAATCAAGATAGTCATACCCGTGTTGTCGTAGAAGTGTTCCATGACATTACCAAAATTATCATCACAGAAGTGTCCACTTCCATGATGATAAATCGCGCGTCACAGAAGTGCTTTCGTCAAGGGTGACCGACATGTGGCCACGTGGCATCCACCATAATGGAACGCCGTTAAGCTATCGGGTCCGGTTTTGGATCCGATAACCCTTTAATGGCCCCGACCAATGGGGATTTTCCACGTGTAAAATCATCATTGGCTGGAGGAAACACGTGTCGGCTCACCGTTGGGATAGATGTCATCCACTCATTGGACCCAAGGCGCCTATGATACATCGACACGTGGCACGGTCCAACAGAGGCCCATTCCGGAAAAGGCCGGCCCGTTTGACTTGGTCAAAAGGTGGCGGGCCGGCCCACGGAAAGCGTGTTAACGACATGTTCGCATATAGCCCATTTACAGCCCGCTAACCCAGGGCTCATTACGACATCTCCGAATTAGGCCCAGTAGCTTCATCTGGGCCATCCAATATGATTCCAGCCCGTTTTAAATTCTGGCCCATGTATGGCCCATGACGTCTTTCAGCCCATATGAGGCCCTTTGTAACTCTTGGCCCATTAACGGTCCGTGGTGAAACTGGCCCATAATGAATAGTGTATCACTTTATACCCTTTAATGGCCCATTATTCCATTGGGCCGTTTCCAGCCCAAGTTATCTTTCGGCCTTCTCAGGGCCCATTTATTCTTGGGCTCATTTCCAGCATTCGGTTACTTACGGGCCGTTACTGTCATTTTCTGCTTGTGGGCCAAATTCAGCCCGTCGTTACAGTCGGCCCGTTAATACGTTGGGCCATATTCATGTAAAAAAACGTTGGGCTTTTTTCATAGAGTTATCAAATACGGCCTACTAACGGCCCGCTATGGTCCACGAATAGTACAGACCATGATTGGCAAAATGATGATATGCCACGTAGAAGTCCCATGGATCCTACGACCCGTAGAAGGCCCATGGATCATACGGCCGGTAGAAGGCCCATGGATCGCACGGCCGGTAGAAGGCCCATGGAACCTACGGCCCATATAAAAGGCCAATGGATCCTACGGCCCGTAGAAGACCCATGGATCATATGGCCCGCAGGAGGACCATGGTTACAATAGTCCATTTGTTGCCATGATTATTTTGGCCTAGTTACCAAAAATAGGCTATTGTGGCCACTAGAAAAACAAAGAAAAAGAACTGCAATGACTACATGCAAACAACTAAACAAGACAATAAGGAAATAAATAAGCAAGCAATTAACGCTAGCCTATTACCACTATTACACATATTACATCCACTGGGCATCAAAGTTCGCCACCAGTGCAAATATAGGGAACAAAGCAACATATTACATACACTGGCCGTCAAAATTGGCCACCAGTGTAAATAAACGCGGCAGCAAAACAAGAGCATAACCGAAACAACTTCAGAAGAGCTCAAGAAACGTTATCCTGGGTATCCACCATGCTGGCAATAAGCTTAGCAAGCTTATTAGCTTTGTCCTGTTTCGCGCTAAAATCCTCCAACGCTTGCTATTGCACCAAAAAGTATGCATCTAAATGCTCCAGGGACTTCCGCAGTCCTTCCGCTTCTTGTCGCAGCACAGCTGATCGATGTCTTTCAGCTTGTAGTTGAGACTCAAGAAATCGAACTGATTCAGACAGTGAGTTTGAATAGCTTGTGCAAGCGGTAGTGGCCAATAACTCGAACACCAAACCAAGACAGGACTTTGGGGTTGTCTCATTGTATTCAAGATAGTCTTCCTTAGCTATTTTATCAGCTTTCTTGGAGACCAACAAGGATGTGTCACTATCCTGAACCTTATCTGCATTACTTCCTTTACCATTGCTTAATAAGGCACTCTTCCCCAATATTCTGTCAGCATTCTAAAAGAAGAAACAAGCAGACACATGACTGGTTTACCATGTACTAGTATATGAAACTCATTTCGGTGAACCAGTTAAATAGTAAGGTGGACATGATTAAACTACCAAGTATTCTATTGCGAAGTACTAGTACAAAATAAAAGCATCAAACAAGCATATATCTATGTCCTATGGTCACTGCATTGTCTTGCTAAATCAAAATAGAGACACGGTTCAAATCATATCAGTTCAAGACAAAGCAGAAGTGAAGGAATACAAAGCGTGGGAAACTACACGGCACAACAAGATTTCAGATGGGTACCATGGGTCTACATGTACAACAACACTATTGGCTCTGTTGTGATGCTAGTAATGTGCATGATATGAGAAGTCAACTGTATACACAATTGGAATTGAAATCAACAGAGCTATTGATAAGAGCAAACCTATTAAAGAAACATGCATGAACATACCTGCTGTGCCATTGGAGTTTCTGTTGGATCCTTCAATTTAAAAATAAGTTTGTATGAGTAAATAAAGTGATACAAGAGCAAAGCAATCATAGTTAAAAAAGGAGCGCCTAGGCGACCGCTTAAGCGCGCCTAGGCTCTAGGCGTTGGCAAAACACATTGTGCATAACTACGCTTAATCTGTGCATAACTACGCATAAGCATGCACTTTGGTCAGTAAAGCGCAAGGCGGTGGCAAAACTATGATAGCAATGGAATCTTAAATTAGAACAGTTGTTCTTTAGGTTTAGGCACTTGTTCTACATGAACAGTGTACAGTAAGACGCAAGAATATAGTACTTGAAAATAGAAAATGAGCTCATAGACCTTACATTATTCTTGGTTCGGGACCAATACAGAACAAGCCGTTCCCAGTCATCATCCAGTAAATGTGTCTCAGGAGAACATAAGGGAATTTGATGAGTTTCTTTGCCGGTGAAGTACATTTTCTTCAGGTAATTCCGATACTGCCACCAAGCATTCTTGAAGATAGCAGAGGTATTAGCACAGGTTACCTCATCCTGAGTTTCCAAATTGGTCCTTCTCTATAGAGAAAAATGGGAAAATTTGTTGTATTATAACCATCATGGAGGTAGGATGTATGGGACAAAGCAAAGTAATTGCCATGAATAACATTTCTTACACATAACTCCTGGACAAACACCTGCAACTAGCATTTTCCTTCATCTTCAGTATAATATTTCCAAGATGGGAAGATACGCATATACGATTTAACAACATCAAATGCAATAGATGCTAAACTATGACTAGCTGGTTGTGCTTCCTCCATAGGAATAGGCGTACTAACTGGTGGAGTTGGGGTTCGCCGTGGTAGTACTGGCCCTTTGGGCACTGGAGCTGCCTTACTAACTGCTCTTGTTTGGGAGCTCTGTGGTGGAGATGGTGCCGTGTCCACAGGAACTGGGTTACTATCTGCTGGGGTTGGGGTTAGATTGGGTGAAGCTGGTTCTCTGTCCATCGCAGTAGGGGCACAATCTACGAGAGTTTGGGTTATGTGTGGTAGGGGTGGTTCTCGTGCATGTACAACCGGGGTGCTATCTCCACCAAGAGGTAGCACTGTTTTATTTGAAGACCATGTTTTTAGTCCGCTAGATACTGGCATCACCAGCTCCAATTCAAATGGCTGATAAACAGGAAACATAGCTGAATGTACAAACATTGTATGAGAGACAGATGCAATAGATAGTGTGGAAAAAAGAGGGCATGAAATTGTTGACATGTATATTGTTTAACTAAAATGGATAGCATGACATAATTTCACATATATGATGTCTATGTAAACTGGATAGCATAGCATAACATAATTCAAAGATATGATGAATTACTAAACATGATCGCATAACATAATTCACCTACATGTTATCTAAGTAATCAGGATCACATCATTTAATTCACATATGTGATTTATATGCTAAACAGAGGGCATTCGATATGATGTCTGAACTAAGAACATGGTGTTGAATATTGTGTACATGATGTCTAAACTATGCAATGCAAGACACCATATGCATGATATGAGAAGTATAACCGTGCCAAGTTAGAGAATACACATCGGTGGGGGAATAGGACTGGTCATCTATCTCTGAATCCATCTGTGAAGAGCTATCAGGACCCAACAAGAGATCTACTTCGACAGGTAGCACTGTCTGCTCTGGAGGCCTTGTTTTCACTCCAGATTTTTCCATCTCCCACCCAAATGGATGATTCACAGGAAGAGTAGTTTAATGTACAAACATTGTCGACAAATGGAAATGTAATGAAGAAAAGGATGGGCAAGATATCATTCAAATATATGATGCATGGTTAAACAGGATGGCATCGCACATTTCACATATATTATGGCTGGCTAAAAGACATGAGATAGCATAATACCCATATATGATATAGAAACTAAACATGTGGCATTACATAACATGTCTAAACTAAGCAGATGACATAAATGATGTCAAAAGTAGGCACTGCAAGGCAACATATGCATGATATGACTAACATCATCATGGTAAGGTAGAGCAAACACCTTGGGGGGGTAAATAGGAGTAGTCAGCGGCGTCTGAATCTGCCTCAGAACAGATATCTTCCTCTGGATTACAATCTAGAGAGGGAGGGGAGGGTTTGCCATTCAACCCACCATGGAGCGATGTCTGCATGACATTGTATTGCCGCACAAAACTCTTATATTTTTCTCTACATGTTCAGCATGACTGTGTACAATATCTGACATGCATACGAAAAAAATATGGTGAGTTTATGTAAGGAGAGCATGCAGAAATTTAGAGTGATGGTAACAACCAGTGGATGGATCCAAAAAAATGATAGCAGGCTGTTGATTGCTTTAATTTAATGAAAAGATAGATGATGATTGCTTTACTATATGTTTCCCACCCAAGATGAACAACATAGGCATACCCTAGGTGAACCAGATATTAGACAGAGATTCTATTCATTGCTTCCTCAATATGTGCCCCACAACTAATTTAGAACTCAAGTTTGAACATTAATTTGGACTTGACTTGGAGTCCCATAGATGATGTAAAATAGATGTAAAATTTACATCACCAAAAACCACCTGACTACAACAGATGAGTTAAACACTGTTGACTCTGAACTTAACTGCCGAAACTGAAATTTACTGTGGAATCTGAATGTTACTGTCGAAACTGAACGCAACGGTAGCAGAGAGGCACTTGACATGTAGTTTAGGGAGGGCCTCCAGTTCATATTCAACCTGCACCCCCTGAGCCGCCAGCCACCATCGGCGGAACCGCTGTCCCCAGTGCCGCCTCGCCGCCCCAAAACAACTCCCCACCGCCGGTGCACCGCCGCCTTGGCCAGCCCTCTAGGCCCCCACCCCCCCACCCTGAACCCTAAGATAAATAGTGGGGTACCTCTCCGGCGAGCCCCCGTCCCCGCTGCGGATGGTTCTCCTTAACTCCGGCGAGGCCGCCCTGAAAACCAACTGACCCAAAAGTCGATTCAGTCAACTAAAGTGGAGCTAAATCGGAGCAGAGCAGCTGCACGAGTGAGGGGGAGAGCAGTAGCAGCAGCGCGAGCGAGAGCCGGAGCTGTAGCAGCTGGGCAAGTGAGGAATCGAGCGAGAGCTGAAGCAGCAGCAACAGTGCGAGCGACTAAGCGAGAGCCGAAGCAGTAGCAGCAGATCCGGCTGGTATGGACACCGCCGCCGAAGGGGCCTCACACTAGGGGAGAGCCAAAGTGGAGATGTCGCCCGCGGCGCCGGCATCAAGGTAGTTGCTTCATGGGGTTGCGGGATGGAGCACCGTTGGCGCCGGGAGGTCGAGTTAAGGAGAAGGTGCGATGCGATGAGTGTACAACCTCTTTGGTGGCGCAGAGTAGGCCTCGACTTCGTCCGAGGAGTCAGTCAGGATGTTGCGGTTCCGGTGGAGCAGGTTAAGGCGGCGCTATGGGGATGGAGCAGCCGCGATAGACGAGACGATTGTCGAAGCAGCTCCTTGGAGGTGGAGGACGGGGCGGCTGAACCGGCGGGACGATCAGATGGACGTCGGATCCTCATCCGAGGAGGTGGATGAGGGACGTCGAGCTGTTTCGGTGGACGACGTCGTCGGGGAAGAAGCTTCGGCTGGACAGCAGTGAGGTGGCGGATGGAGGAGGGTGGGGTTTCACGGCTGGAGCAGAGAGGTTATGGCGGCCTTGGATTTTGAATGGCAAAAAGTACCCCCACTGATTTGAACTAGTGGCCCTTTCGTCTCAGGGTTAGAAGGGGGATTTCACGTGTCAGGATTTGGCAGCTGGAGGAGTTTTCGTGCGCGTTGTAATTTTGGAATAGCAAGGCGCGGGTTGTGAAGGCGCCAGTTTTGGGAGCACGATATCTGAATTTTCGGGATATTACAAGGCGCAGGTTGAATTTTAGCGACAAGCCTAACATGTAGTAATATTGTACTTGTACGTACGAAATCAATTCGCACTTCCCTCAACCAAAAAGAAAACAAAAAAATAAAACTATTCACACCACACAAAGAGAGAGTCTTGCCTCGTTTTACAATACAAATGCTATTCAAAGCTACTCCCCCCTTCCATCTATATAGGGCCTAATGCGTTTTTCGATGCTAACTCTGACCAAATATTAGAGCAATAATATATGACATGCAACTTACACAAAGCACACCATTAAATTCGTCTGTGAAAGGTTCTTTCAATGATATAATTTTCACATTGTGCATGTCATGTACTATTAATCTTGTCAATAGTCAAAGGCGGTCTTAAAAACTCATTACGCCCTATATAGATGGAAGGAGGGAGTATGAATCCATGTTATGCCCAATTAAATTTTTTCGCTTGGTGTATAATGCATGTAACCTACTCATACCAACATTTTAGTGCATTCCAAATGTCTATAGTACCGTTGCAATTCGAGCTAAATTTGAATTTGTTTCTCTATTTCAATAAGAATCTACAATCATGATTGTTGCCAACTTCAACCATCATTCGTGTATTACCTTAATAACACACCACATGATTACTATAGAGATAGATATGAACTATGTGTACTACATGAACTCGAATTCTATTTTTTGAATACACTTGATGTTGATTCCAAATAATAGTACATTTGATGTACTAACTATATATTCATAATCTAAACCATGTTCCATACGTACACCGTGTTTATCACACAAAGTATAGTGCCCCGCCCCCTACATTATGACAAGTATTTAGACCTGAGCTGCAAAAGCCACACATTAGCCCAAATTATAATCAATGTTCTATGTATTATACGTAGTACTAGCAAGATGCCCATGCGTTCCACAGAACATCAACATGATCAAGGGGCCTAATTTGCAAATATGGAGAGGGGTGTGGGTATCTTTTTTCAAAATTGCCATAGTTTCCTTCCTATCCGCCAGATATAAATCGGACGGCCTATATTGCAGGATGGCAGGCACACCATCATCAACAACTCCGTTTTTTATAAGAGTAGAGATAAAATATATTATATGTAGTATAACATGTTCATAACCACACCATGTGTATCACCGTTATATATATTCACACATGCGTCGGTTTAAAACACTATGATAAATTCTGCAAATATCTGAATTCGCTTTTTATAGTGAAGTATGATCTCTATTCGTCTTTTACACCCACACAATCCTCTTATCTTTGTAGCTAGCGCTAACTTTCTCTCGTGCATGCACACGCCCGCATCCCTCTCACCCTCCCTCAGCATTCTCTAGCTCCATCGCGCAAATTCGTCTTTTCACTTTAGGTCGTTCACCCATGGTGTGTGTAGGCCCCCCAGCTCCTTCTTTACGGCACACATCGATCGATATGCCTCTCTAGCCAGGTGTGCCTAGCACAAACACAAGCTTCCCCTCTTCTCTTATCACCGTCCATGCCTCACTCCCACCACTCTTTTCATCGATCTCGTACTCGCACACTCCTTCCCCCTCGATATAGTATGCCTCTCGTACCACCTCCTAGATGCATCCCTCTCTCTCTATCCTTCTCCCTGTGCCTCATTTGCTTCTAACACACACATGCATGTATACCGATCGATCTCCCAACATATACCTAGATCGACTTTAACTATTCCCCCCCATCGATCGACGTACGTCACAAGTTATGCCTCTCCTTTCTCTAACAAAGGGCGATTGATCTTCCTATGTAGTTATGTCTACTTACCACAGCCATATCGTCCTCCCTCATCATTCGTGCATGCCTCCTGACCCATATCTCACATGCACATGCACAGACAAGCGGCCATCTCCTCTCTTATTGATATTGCGGGCGTGCCCTCCGTTTTTCTAGGAAGCCTATCCCACCATTTGTTAGAAGCAACTCCACTACCACCCCCTCCAACACTCTAGCTCTGTCTCTCTCCCAACCTTATTCCTCTCCTACACATATGCATGGATGCCGATCGATCTCCCTTAATACATGAGGTAGATCGATCTCCTTAATACACGAGGTAGGCCTCTCTCCTCCTCCACACATATACCAGCCATTGTACCTCTAGAGTTAATTAGGCCTCCCTCTCCCCCACTACACACTGATAGTCGAGCGCTGTAGGTAGGTATCCATGCCACAGAGACAAACTGCACATGTCCCCTCTCACGTTCCAGTAGGCCAGCCACTCTATATCTTTGACGTGGGCACACACAAATTCGATGGCACTCTTTATCGATCGCGCGCGCACACACACACACATCATCCCTCTCTTCGATTCTATGGACACCTCAAGCCGATGATACCTCCACTCTCTTCTCGTGGATCGCCCCCTCTATATATATGATATATCCAGGACTCTATTTCACACACATTGCATATGTTACAATTTTTTATTGACCCCCCCCCCCAAAAAAACTCTCACAAACCCACACACTATATCTCTCTAGGTTTGTATCTCTCTCACACAACCCCACGTAGGTGGTGTACGTATACAAGAAGAGAATAGGTGCACCGTGCACGTACTCACGCTTCGTGCCCAGCCACACCCGCGCGGGTACACGGTGGAGCTCATTTCTTTACGAAATGGCAGCCCACGTGCTAATTTGAACGCGTGTAGCGGTTGTTTACCTAGGGAGGTCGTGGTACCACGCGTGCACGAAACAAAGTTCGACTTGACGCGTTGGCGCGTTATTTTTAAATAAAGTTATAGCGCTCAATGGCACGTACACAGAATATAAAACGATTTTTATGGAGAAAACGGTAGTCCGCTCCACTATATACAATGGAGCCTGCCTGCCTGGTTTGTCTCTCTTCAGAGTATCTCACACAAGGCTGCGGTGGCCTCTCTCTCTCTCTCACCGTTGGTCACTGATCCGGCCGCATCCCGTCCGCCGGGGGAAAGGGAGGAAGTGCATCGTTTCTCCGTTCGACGGCGCCGAGGCAGCACGTCCCGATCTGCGGTACACGTCGTTCTCTCTGACCAAGCTCCGGCGCGGTAGGGCCTACGCCACCTGCTCGTTGCCGCAGTATGGGCAGATTCCGCCCGCCGCCGCTCACCTAGTTACATCCCGACGACCTCCAGGTATCCCCTCCGGCCTTGCTCCACTGCCCGTCTTCCCACGTCGCTGCATGTGGATCTTCCATAGTTCTTTGCCCAAAACGTAGCTCGTCCGGCGTACTTTCCATATTGCAATCTCGTCCTCACACCGTTTTAGACAAACACAACCGTGTTGTTATCTTCCCTTAGGACAAGGAATATGCTTCTTTTTTGTCGTCGCATGTGTCATCAACTGTTATTGGCCAGTAATTGTTTCCTTTCTACCTCTTTTTTGCAAACAGGGCTATCCATTTCACCTCGTTGCTATTGCGACCTTTTGGTGAACTGCACAAATCACTTTTTTCTTAAGAGTGTTTTGTGCAGTTGTACTAAAATGTCACACGGGCAACGTCTCTACATTTCAGTGCGACTGCACAAAGGGAGATTGGTTTTGCTCTATCCTCCTCATCCAACTCCGAGCCTAATCTTCTCCAACTAGTTAGTCTTAAGAGAGACTGCAAAGGTGACCGGCTTCTATTTGTGTGTTTATTGTTTCATCAGCAGTCCTCTATTATCGTAATCACACTTAATATCTTTGGAACAGGGACGCTCAGCTCTATTTTAGTGGAACTGCACAAAATGATCGGAATGTTGCATGCTCCAGACAGCTACTTTTTTCCCAACATGCCTTGTTGATTTAGACAGAGCTGGGTGGACGTTGCTGCCAATGAAAGCATGGATCAATTTTAATTTAACACCTTCTCACAACTTTGTCTTCAGTTGTGATGTAAATATTAGCTCTGATCTGCTAATAATTGAGATGCATTAGCAAGGAAGTTAGTTTTTTATTGTTTCCGAAAGAGCATCGATGGCAAGACACACGAAACAAAAGCTGAAAGCTCACACCATTGTACAATTTCATGTCGCTGGAAAATTATTTGTATAGTACGTCAATTATGTAAACAAATGCTGGAAGCTTGATAGCATTGCCAGAAGCCTCTTCAGCATCCGGGTCCATGTGCCATGCACAAAATTATACTCCTTCGTTCCTAAATATTTGTCTTTTTACAAATTTCAAATGGGCATATTTTAGAGTGTAGATTCACTCATTTTGCTTCGTATGTGTACTCCCTCCGTTCCTAAATACTCTATTTGTCTTTCTAGAGATTTCAACAAGTGACTACATACGGAGCAAAATGAGTGAATCTACACTCTAAAATATGTCTATATACATCCGTATGTAGTAGTCCATTTGAATCTCTAAAAAGACAAATATTTGAGTAGTCACTCGTTGAAATCTCTAGAAAGACAAATACTCCGGAGTGTATTTAAGAACCGAGGGGGTAGTGCACAACCGCATGGGAGACTCAGCCCGGTCGTTGCGCCGCATTAATAGTGAGTAATGAGCAGTCAAATCATAAGCCCCACCTTTCCCACTGTAAGTTGCTCGGAAGAAGCAACCATCAATACGCTCTTCTTTGAATCCGCTCATACTACTCCATCCATCACTGTTTATAGAGCGCGCTTCAGAAAAAAGAAAAAATCTGTGGGACCAAGGCGACTAGCGATCGGCCTGAAAAATAGCATTGGTAGTTATAGCACGGCGTCTATTACTAGAGGAAATAATGCGTACACACATGCATGCAGTGCTTCCACCCCGGGTACACACATGCATGCACTTACTCCACTCCGTAGTAGTACATCGAGAGAAAATTGTGGACTTGATTGCGGTTACCACGCCCTAATTAATTGAGCATTAAACCAAACGCGTCTAAAGTCTCTCTGGTGGTGGAAATGCATTGAGAGAAATGCATCATAATGAAGCGCGCCCTGTAAACTGTGACGGAGGGAGGAGTAGTATATGAAGGTGCAAAACCAAGTACGCGTATGGCCAGTCGGTCAACGCACCTCGTCTTGGCATATCACTGACATGTGGGACAGGAGTGTGAGCAAACCGATCTCAATTGACGGCAAAATGGCCAACCCGCCGTTCCTTGAGAGAGACGAGGAGCGAGAACACACAGACGGGCTCGCACGGAGGCCAAGATATATTCGAGCATGGTTGGTTGATCGATATCATCATTACATGTTGGGCTGCCGTTTTCCGCCCTTCACCGGAATAAACGTGTACTTTATCAGAGATTAAAAAAATAAGAGTACAGACGCTCCACCATGCGGTTCTAGTAGTAGTACTACTCGTACTACTAAACCTTGCGCTTGGCTCTTCGCCTCTTCGTGAAGTCGAACAATGATGGTACTCCGCATGTTGGGTACTACAGTGTATGCCTCTGACAATCTGACACCGAATGGACTGATGCATGTCCACCGAGGGTAGGTTGCATTAGTCAAAAGGCGTAAGCGAGCTTCACCTTGTCCTGCAAGCTTCTCCTCGTTCTGCGAGTTGACGGGACACACCGAAAAGTAGTGCTAGTCCATACTCCCTCCTTTCCGGTTAATATGGCTTAATCTTTTTTGCGGGTAAATGAGAGAGCTTTATTCATATATAAGCATTCTTAGGACGATCAGCCAAGACACTGGTCACTAGGAAGCGAGGTACCCCGCAAAAAAAGAAGTAGGAAGCGAGGTGTTTCATCAAGCCAGCTCTCGGCCACATTCAAAGTGCAGCAAGCACGGTTCGCACAAAGATGCGCCGCAAGGTTTGCTGACCTGTTTACATGCTGAATAACAAAAAAAGAGGAAATATTACCGAGCGCTCCTATTTGTAACAGGATATGAGCCAGAATTAAGCGAGAATTGTGGCGAGTGTTCCATGCAATCAACTTCCATTATCACATGCGAGAACCCTCGAAGAGAACCAAATGTGTTGAAGATTGCTTTATCACATTTTAAAATTATAATAATAGTGCAGACGCTCCTCCATCCGGTTCCTAGTACTAGTATAGTACATACCTCTATAGACTATAGTAGTAGTACTAGTACTACTAGTAAACTTTGCGCTTGGCTGTTCGCCTATTCGGGAAGTCGAACAATAATAGTACTAGTATAGTGTATGCTTCTGGCAATCTGACACCGAATTAACTGTTGCACGTCCACCGCCTGAGCGAGGGAGAGCTTGCATTAGTCAAAAGTTTCTCCTTGTCCTGCGAGCCACCGCGCGCAAGCTTCTCCCGTCCTGCAACCTTCTCCTCGTTCGGCAAGTTGATGGGACACATCAAAGTAATGCTAGTCCATACTGCCTCCTCTCCGGTTAATATGGCTTAATTTCAAACGAGATAAATACACTGTCTGTCACTGTATATTTGTAAAAATACGGTCAGTGGACTTCATAATACGCTCATTGCGCTCAATATATATATTTTCCGGTGTTTATACGGTCACTAGCTCACCCTGACTGAGTATGTGTGTGCATGCACGTGTAGGTTGAGCACTTGAGCGTGACCGTGTGTGTTCCGTCGTGTGCTCGGACATGCATGCATTAGGGCGTCGCGCGCGTTTTTGCGTCCATGTGTACGTGTGACTGTTGCATACACGTAGGGGGAGTACGTGTAGGGGCCACTAAGGAGCAGTCAAATCACACAGTAAGTTAGTCGGAAGAAGCAACCATCATTTCACTCTTCAATGACACGTACGCAATATAAAATGGTTGATATGGAGAGAAAATGAAAACCACTATATATACACTAGCAGGAGCCTAAGCTACAAGCCTGCTTGCTTAGGTTGCTCTCTTCACAAGCATAGAACGACGGTGGCCACACCGCTGGTCACATATCCGGCATGATCCTGCAGCTGGGGGAAGGGAACAATGTTCTGCATAGACGCGATCGACATCAGCAAGGGAGAAAGCCCACAGTCGGTGCGTCCCAATCGGGGGTCACCGCGGTATGGGCTGATGCCGCGTCCCAACCGCCCTTCTAGCTACAGCCCGACGTCCTAGGTGGTCCATCTTCCTTTTGGAGCCGGCTTGCTCCACTGCCGTAGCTCCATCTCCATGTCGATCTTTCTCTACTTCTACCGGCTTCTACTTGTGATGAGTTTATGTCTCATGAACTAGTGCTTGTACTATTATTCTAATCACACTTCTTCAATATCTTTGCCATCAGGGATGATCAGGTCGATTTTAGTGGAACTGCACAAAAGCATCGTATGATCCAAGGGTGCCAGCCATCTTTCCTTCGACAGGTTCTACCTGGCCAGGAAATTAAATCATGTTTAGGCTTTAGGGTTTAAGTCGTAGTGACCCCATCAGTAGTTTTTCTTTCGTACACGCTCTCACAAGTTTTGTCTTTAGTTGTGAAGTAAATATTGGCTCTGATCTGTGAATCATTGAGATGCATCAGCATGCGTGTTAGTTTTCCTTTGTATTTGATGGAATGTTGTAACGGGGCAACCTTGGAATAGGAATGAAAATGGAGTGAAAAGTTTCCGTTTTTCCGTAGAAAAAATTGAAACGGAGAGAAACCAACGTTTAGTTTTGTTGGATCGCGCCATCGAGCAAAACCAACGTTTAAATCAGGTCTATCGTGTTCGTGTCTCACCCTCCTCTACGGCTTGACCCCACACTGTCACTCGGCATGCCACTCACCGCAAACCAAGTATACGATAACTTTCCTGCCTGCTTGTCGATGGATCGCGTCATGGAGTACTAGCACTACTGGAAGAGATTGACGAGTTGGGGGAGGACAGCTAGCTGTAGCACGGACTCCCAAGAAATTTTTACATGCATGTTGTGGCCGCCTACTATGACCTTTGAATGCGGATCAGTCGCGTGCACCAGGAAGTGGCACGGACGATGCTCTCTCGGCCGGCGCGCTGCTTCAGTGTCGGTGCCAGTGAGAGGTCGCGTCCGCTCTGGCCGGGCATGAATGCAGCACTGACCATTTCGGGCGGGAAGCACGCGCGGGTGATGAAGAGGGTTCGGGTTGGTCAGGACCGGCCGTGGCAGCGGTCCAGACGCCCACAAACAAGAGATGTTGTACGTTAATATTGCTGCGTATATAATTAACAACGTAAATAATGTGCTAGTTGGACACATATGATTGGAGATGGAGATGGAAATGGAATTTTACGTAAACACAGATATGCATGTCTATGTCTATGTGAGTGTGCGCGATGACTCTCACGACCTGGAAGCGGGGGCGTGTTTTTGATCGAGTTTTCTTTCTTGGTACGTTAAAAAATTGTCTGCCAGTTTTTGTTTCTATTTCTCGGAACGCGCGTATTCTATTTAAAACCACTGCTATGGAGAGATTTTTTACTCCATTATAGCCTCTTATTTGATAGAGTTTCTCGCGTGTCGCTCTCTCACCCTCTCCATATCAAAACAAGATGACCGTGTCCACCATATCTCTCTCCTCACCGGTGGTCACAGATCCGACTGAATCCCGTCCGCTATAGGAGGTGAGGAGGTGCAGCGTTTATGTTGTCTCCGTCGGTGATGGAGGAAGCCGATGCGCACCGTCCTCTCGGAGTCGGCGTTGGCGTGGATGAAGGTCCTCCACGCCCTTGTTTGCTGCCGTCATGTGCGCAGATCCCGCCCGCCCGCCTAAATGACATATCGCCCACCTGAGGTATAACTTCTTGTATTGGTCCAGCTCCCCAGGTCGCTGTGTGCGGGTTTTCTTCTATGCGACTACTCCCCAGCTCCCCATGTATACTAGCTAGGGTTCGTCGACTGGTCCAACATCACCTACTATTATAGAGGAAATTCCACTCGAAAAGTTGTCCTGATTTATGCCTCGGTGGAGGTATACATGTTGTTTCGACAAGAAGTACATGGTGGTTGTGCGGTCATTGTCCATATGCTCCTATTGCTGCTGCTAATCTAATACTATCACTCGTTAAATGAAGAAATGATTTTTTTCTCGGGTATCCTGGTTTAGTTCCCATCAAGATAATCATGATGCTTCTGTTTGTTGGTGTACTTTTCTTTAATTCTTATTGACAATTGAGATGTCGTTGCTAATCTTGTAAAACAAAGTAACAACACTATATCCCTTTTTTATATTTTTGGAAACAACGATGCGTATCTCCATACCCGGGCATGTCTTCCTCAATTTTAGTGGAACTGCACAAAATTGGATGGCCATTGTTGTTCCGCCTCACTGTCCTCTGCCACGTGGTTCTTCCTTCCTCGAGCTTGATTACTGAGAAGAAACAGACCACAGTGAGGATTTGTCGAACTTCATAGGTGCCTCACCCAAACTTGATGCCAAATGGATGATGCATCACCATGATGACCTATCGATGCTCATGGTTGCGCCTCATGGTTGCGTCGGCTGGTGAAGCTGATCGATTTTCAATGAAAAACAAGTTGTCTTCCATCAGTGCTCTTTGCTTGTTACGCACAAAGATGATATCCTTCGTCAGTTCACCTTGGTTGCGTTGGAGACGCAGTCGTCTTTCACGTTGGTGCAATTTTATCACACAATTGGGTATGAACCAAATGTTTCCTCGAAGAAGGATCGAGTTGTTACTAAGAGCATAAGTTTTGTATTGATTTCTAAGCCTTCTCACAACTTTGTCTCCAGCTCCCATGTAATTTTATTTGTCCAACTATTAACTTTGATTTAAAAAATGGTGTGGACTAAAAACCCGGATGGATGTAGTAGCCCTCCATTTTTATTTACTCCGCATATTAGATTTGACTGAAGTCAAACTTTGTAATACTCTCAAACCTTTCCGATAATTGAAATTAAAATTCTTTATTTGTAGACACTCTCACACGTTCCCGATAATCTGGCGCATGTGTGGTTGTTCACTTAAGGGAGGGTAGTGTACCGCATGCGAAGGACAGGAAGTGCGACCAGGACGCGTGGATCGTTAGTTCATCGTAAGTAGTAGTAGTTTTCTTCACTATACGTTCAATAAAGAGTTTCGTTTCGTACTTACACAATTTAAACTGATTGTTATGGAGAGAATAAGAAAACCACTCCACTATATATTAGTCGTATACACGAGTACTATATGGACGCAACTTCATTGACTTAGTGCACCTTCATTTGGGTTTATGACAGGTGGGCCCAAAATGTGGCTGGCTCACCTATCATACAGCCAAAAGCAGGTGCAGTTAAGGCACCGAAGTTCAGTCCGTACTACAGTAGTATATATATAAGCTGGAGCCTCAGCGCTTGTTCGCTAGGGTTTGCACTCTCCACACTCTCGCCGCACTACATATATATATACACGCTGGAGGCTCAGCGTTCATTTGCTAGGGTTTGCTATATTCACAGCCTCTCACCCTCTCTTCACCAGATCTAAACAATACTTCGTTGGACTCTTGTCTCTCTCTCTCCCCCCCACAGCTGGTGAAGGAGGCGTCCGGATCCCGTCGCACCGGGAAGGGGAGGAGGTGCAGCATTCACTCTATCGCCTTCGGCGAGGGAGGCAATCCACTGCCGGCCGCGCTGTTCTCTTTCACCTACCGCCTATGCGGGAGGGCCGCCGACCCCTTCTTCCTTGCTACCGTACGTAGTGTGGGCAGATCTGGCCGCCCGGCACACGCCTTGCCACATCCCGACGACCCTAAGGTATAAGTTTCTTTGAAACCGTCATTGCTCTAGCTGCATGTGGATCTTCTTCGATCTGTAGTCAAATCTAGGTCTTGGTTCAAAGAGGAAAAAAGGGTGCGGTGGGCTGGAGCATGAATCTAGGACGTGGTTCAATGAGGAAAGGAGGGAAGGAAAGTAGTGTAGACTGGCTATCCAACCGCTTTGTTGGTCGAAAAGGAAAAAAGGGGGTAACCCGAAACTAGGGGTCGGGTAGTTTGTACAGGGCTAGATTTGCTGCCCTCACATAGGAAAAAGGTTGAAGAGAACAAATATGGGACCAACGCAGATATGCTGCTTGTCTACATACTCTGCATCACCCATTTATACGTGTGGACGCACATTGTGCTGGCATGTCCCATGTCCCATGTCCCATACAACTATTTTGCTGTTGTTAATCTATGAATGCCGCCGGAAAATTGAAGCAATGCCACTGTTAAAAGTAAATTACATTTTTTAACGAATGTTGTTCTAAGAGAATGTCTCTGTTAATATGAATCAATGCAACCGCTTTAGAAATGCTACTATCCTACTTTGATTTCCATCAAGATAAGTTAGATGCTTCTTTTTGTTGCCGTTTGTTTCATCCTCCTTCATCGGCAAGTAATTTTTTCCTTTTTTGCCTCTGTTAAAACTGGGGTATCTACTCAACTTGTTGCTATTGCGACGTTTTGCTTCGCTACTTATGTTTTATGACTGTTTTGTGCAGTTCAACTTGAATGTCACACCGGTGACTTTGCTTAATTTTGAAGGAACTGCACACAAGGAGATCGAGGTTTGTTTCCAGTCTTCGTGGCGAGTTGTTTCAAATCTTTGTCTCATCCACATGATGTGCACTATGCTTTGAGATGTTGTGATACTTGTTTTGGTACTGATTTAAATAAATGTTGAATTGAAGCTATTGTATTGCTGTCTTTTCCCATTAAGTAGTGAACAAAAAATGGGACCAAACCAGACATGATGCTTGTTGCTTTGTTACAACAAATTCAGCATCACCCCCTTTATAAGTAGATGGAAGCACATATTGTTGGTGCGCCCACTCTCCCATGGAACTGTTTATGCTTTTCGTTAATCTAATGCCGCTGGTAAAATTAAGCAATGCCACTCTCAGAATTAACTATTGAATCTTATTTCAAAACTGCAACACTTGTGAGGGATTGGCGGGATTACCATTTTTGTGGCCACATGTTTCATCCTCCTTCATTAGCCAGTAATTGATTCCTTTTTTTCTTCTGTTTAAACAGGGATATCTATTCAACTTGTTGCTATTGCGACATTTTGCTTCGCTATGCGAAACACTTATGTTTTAAGAGTGTTTTGTGCAGTTCAACTTGAATGTCACACCGGCAACTTTGCTTAATTTTGGTGGAACTGCACAAGAGGAGATCCATATTTCATATATGTGTTGAGATATGTGTCCAGTCTTCCTCTCGAGCTATTTCAAACCTTGGTCAAGAAAGGTCCGTACCAACTTTCATCCACATGATGCTGCAGTGTGCTTTGAGATACTTTTATTGGTACTGTTTTGGATAAATGTTGAATTGAAGCTATTGAACTATTGTATTTCACCATTAAGTGAGAAAAAATTGTTCCAACCCAGACATGATGCTTGTTTCTTTGTTACAACAACACTCTACATCACACCCTTTATAACTAGATCGAAGCACATGCTGTTGTTGTGCCCACTCTCCCCTGGAACTGTTTATGCTTTTTGTTAATCTAATGCCGCTGGTAAAATTAAGCAATGCCACTCTCAGAATTAATTAACTATTGAATCTTAGTTCAATACTGCAACACTTGTTAGGATTGGCGGGATTACCATTTTTGTGGCCGCATGTTTCATCCTCCTTTATTGGCCAGTAATTGATTTCTTTTTTGCCTCTGTTAAAAAGAATCAGTCGCATTGTTTTAGGAATGGTACTATCCTGCTTTGTAGTTCTTTCTACATGTTTAACCGAGGTATTGTTAAGATAATGTCTCTGTTAAAAAGAATCAGTCGCATTGTTTTAGGAATGGTACTTTTATGCTTTGTCATTCTTTATACATGTTGAAACAAGGCATTCTTAAGATAATGTCTCAATCAATATGAATGAATTAGACTGATGGAGAATTGTTGCTCTCCTGCTTTGTTTCCCATTAAGATAAGGTAGATCAGTAGATGCTTTTCTTCTGTGAGTACAAGTCATCAACCTTTATTTCTGAGTAATTGTTTCCCTTATACCTATTGTTGCTTACAGGGATATCAAAATTAAAGCTCGATTTTATTCTAACTTTGATTTTAGTTGAACTGCACAAAAGGAGCCAATGTGTCCAACGCAAACTGCTGCATTACTGGGTCCAGTTGGTCGTTCCACTTTGCAGAAAGAAGCTGTCACTATTTGCGCTACATTACAGAAGGAATGACCGAGAAGCTTTACAGAGTATTAGTAGACGCTGGTGACATGACTAGTATGTAGAGAGCATCGACAATTCTACAACACGTGGAGTGCACTAGGCAAAAAGTGGCCAAACAAGTACAAGAAGCCACGAGAAGACTCCATGATCATAGGCATTACATATATTGAATGGGAATAGCTTGTCAAAGTTTAATCATTGATGTTAGCAAGAAGACGTTAGTTTAATATGTTGGAATTGGAAAACATTGTCAAAATTTGCTCATTGACGTTAGCCAGAAGACATGCATTTGATATTTTTGAGTGGGACGCCCTTTGCTGTGAGCAGCGTCGATCATTTTTTCCTATTCCTGTGTTCAGTTTAGAAGTAAATAGTTACTCTGCTGAGATATTCCTATGTTAAGAGTTTGTTCTGAATATTGTCTATGTAATGCGAGGCCTTGTGTTTGATTGAAAGTTGATCTTGGAATGTTGTGGCATGCAGCATCACGAGATCTTCACCGTGCCTGCTGAGAATAATGCTTCATATTGTTTTGCCTGTCGATATAATGCCAGTGATTTCCTTGTTAAGAAGATCATCCTCTTCTGTTGTTTCCGTGCGTAAGAAGTTCATCGTCTTATGTTTCATTCATAGCCTATACGACAAGTCGGGTAGGTTAGACGTGAAACCATACGATCTTCCGACCAACTCATCATCTTAGGCCGTGATTGGATTGTCGTTTTCCAACCAAAACCGCTTGTATAACTGACGCTTGTAAATAAAAGCCGATGGTATCAGGTGAAGCGCTTGGTTGGTCGATTTTGACTAGTAAAATATACACTTGTCTCTCAAATTACACGCGTAACCCGCCGGTTTTACTTACAGACCTCGGGCCCTCGGTTTCATTATGCCTATATTTTACGTGTTGTTTCCGATGACGAGTAAATTACACTTGTATGTTAATACAGGTGTGAAATAAACTAGAGCTCCCAAGCGCGGCCTTACCGTTTCATGTTGTCTCAGTCTCTGGAATGTGCTCATAGGTGTCCGATGATCCTGGCTTCCTGAATGAGCAGCGGGCGCTGTATCAGATTATCCGTAGGGCCCGCGAGGCCCTCTCCATCGTCCTTCGAGTTGTTGCACTCGCCGTGGCGCCGAGCATTGTTAACATGGTCAACGAACATGAGGATTCAGGAGATGACTTTATTTTGACTAGATGACAGTAGGGACCCACCAGGGCCATAGCCGTATGTACACAAGTGCCTCCTTATTATGTACAACTATATTTTTTTGCTTCCTCTTGGTTTCCTGACATCACGGTCCCACAGCATTGTCAACCTATGTAGTTAATATAAACGATAGAATTGCACAAGGTGCGGCCGAAAGCTGGGACCAAGCAACTCGAGCAGTACTTGTGTTTTTGAGGCGTGAGCACTGCAGAGCTTTTCTTGGCGATGTTTCCGTTGTTGTTCAGATGAGAGCAGGGTATTAACTGGGCGGGCTATGGCCCGTCTAGCCCAGGCCAGATATCCAACCCAGATATTAATTTTTTTTCAAGATGAAAATGGCTAGCCTAGCTATACTTTTTTTGAGGAATACCCACGCAAGGCCAACTTGTTACGCTCCGCCCCGCTGGGCTGCAAATATTTCCTAGGAGGGATGCATTAGGCTTAATAGGAAAATGGGCTTTAAAAAGTAATAAATGGGATGTAATTATAAAAACTAGGCAGTAACTACAAAAAATGCACCAAACACGAAATTAGTTTCTAAAATATTATTTATGGATTTTGAAAATCTTAATTTTTAATCGTTGCGCGTGCAATGTTTCATTGGATTTTTACGTAATACAAACTTATATTTAATCTGACTAGAAATGTCGGGATAAAAATATTTCGGATCCCATCAAAATGTGGGAGATTTTATTGAATTCTGTCTTGAATGGTGGTTTGAAATTATTAATCGTTGTCCTAGCTAGAAAATGGGTTGTACTTTTGACAAACTATAAATGGGCTGTAGTAAATTCTATTAGAATTCAAAAATGGGTTGTACATTCTTACAAATCGGAAATGTGCTATAAGTTCTCTTCGACACACTTGTGAGCCTACTAAGTTGACGTATCCCCTAAAAAAAGAAGTTGATGCGTATTCCTCTCCCCGTGGGCATCCACTGCCGCGTCTTCCCCGGCTCTACGTCGTCCCCTTCCTAGGCCTCGCCGACGTCCACCGCCGTGGTGCTCTTGGTGCGGCGTGGTCAATGTGGTCAACGACCAACTTCCATCGGAAGAGTACTGTACGTGGAGAGGCCGACAGCTGGGTCCACGGCAGCCGCAAGGAAGTGCCTCCTTATTATGGCAAAATAATTATTCCTCCACCTGACAGCAGGGACCCACCGGATGGTCCACCATATTTTGCGAACAAAACACTTCCCCCCTGACTTCTGGGACCCACTGGACGGGCCACCATATTTCGCGAAAAAATGTTCCCCCTCTCTCAGCTCGGACCCACCAGAAGTGCCTCCTTATTACGCACAGAAAAATTAATACTCCCCCTGCTAGCTGGGACTCTCCTTGGTGGGAGGCTGACTTGTGGGCCTACTAAGTTGATGGGGACGGAGGGCTTTGTCAACTTAGTCAATATGAACAATTCTAGCTCCAGTGACCGTAAGATGTCCATCCAACCGCCGTAGTGCTTCTTCAACCTCTGGTCTTCTTGCTCCAGCCGCCCAAAGCAGCGCCGGTCGTGCCGCATGCTCCTGCCTCCCGTGGTTGGCTATGCTGCCGTGGAGGCCTCACCGCCCCCTACTATTCCCACCGCTAGCCAGGCCCTGCGGCGACGGCAGCCTCACACCATAGACGAACCAGTGAACCCTTGTATTCCTCTCTGCGCGGGCTTCCACTGCCGCGTCTTCCCTAGCTCCGCGTTGTCCCCTTCATAGGCCTTGCCGTCGTCCACCGCCCTGGTGCTCTCAGCGCAGCGTGGTCAGCGTGATCAAGGAACGACTTCCATCGGAAGAGTACTGTACGTGGAGAGGCTGACAGCTGGGTCCATGGCGGCCGCAAGGAAGTGCCTCCTTATTACGCACAAAATAATTATTCCTCCACCTGACAGCGGGGACCCACCGGTCGGGCCACCATATTTCACAAAAAAAACGTTCCCCCCTCTGTCAGCTCGGACCCACCGGAAGTGCCTCCTTATTATGCACAAAAAAATGAATACCCCCTGCTAGCTAGGACCCTCCTTGGTGGGAGGCTGACTTGTGGGCCTACTAAGTTGACGGGGACAGAGGGCTTTGTCAACTTAGTCAATATGAACGATTCTACCTCCATTGACCGTACGATGTCCATCCAACGGCCGTAGTGCTTCTTCAACCTCTGGTCTTCGTGCTCAAGTGGCACAAAGCAGCACCGGTCGTGCCGCATGCTCCTATCTCGCGTGGCCGGCTGTGCTGCCGCGGAGGCCTCACCGCCCCCTACTATTCCCACCGCTGGCCAGATTCTGTGGCGACGGCAGCCTCACACCGCAGCCGAACCAGTGAACCCTCGTACTCCTCTCCGCGAGGGCATCCACTACCGCGTCTTCCCCGGCTCCGTGTCGTCCCCTTCCTAGGCCTCCCCGTCGTCCACCGCCCTGGTGCTCTCGGCACGGCGTGGTCAACATAGTCAAGGAACGACTTCCATCGGACGTGGACTGTACGTGGAGAGGCTGAGAGCTGGGTCCACAGCCGCAGCAAGGAAGTGCCTCCTTATTACACAGAAAATAATGATACCTCCACCTGAGAGCAGGGACTCACTGGATGGTCCACTATATTTCGTGAAAAAATGTTCCCCCCTGACTGCTGGGACCCACCAGCTACATCTTCGCACACAAGGAAGTGCCTGACAGTCGATACCCACCTGGTCGTAGCGTATGTAGCATTGTCATTCTGGTCGCGAACGTGTACGTACATACTGGTGGATGTAGAGGCGCGCACATGTCGTAGTAGAGGCGCGCACGTAGCATGTACATGTACGTACAACGACCAGTGTGCAAGAAAGAAAATACGGCCACGTACGTACATACGGCGGGGTCTCGAACGCCTACTCGTGCATACGTACGGCCAGGGCTCGTGTACATGGCTGGGTTGGAACGGAGAAATAGCGTTGTCGTCGTGTTCATGGGGAGCCAACCGGCTGGGTCAGAATGAAATGCATCGTCGATTCATCGGGAGGGCTTGGACGGAACATGCGATGGAAACGAGGCCTGGCGTACCGCAGAACAGGGGAAACGGCCTTGTGTTTGACCAGCCATGTTCGAAACGGGATCCTGTTCATCGGGAGGGGTCTGGCATACTGCAAAATGGAGGAAACGGACTTGTGTTGGACTTCCTATGGTCGAAACGGGGACCTATTGATCGGGAGGGGTATGGCGTACCGCAAAACGGATGAAACGGACTTGTGTTGGAGCGCTACGGTCAAAACAAGGGTCCTGTTCATCGGGAGGCGTGTGGCGTACCACAAAATGGGACTCCACGGGTTACTGTTCATGTCCACCGCCGACCTCCTCCAGCCTCCATGGGCTACTGTTCATCCACCGTCGACCTCCTCCAGCCTCCACCTACGAATGTTCATCCACGGGCTCCTGTTCATCCAGCCTCCACCGCGCGCTACTCCACTGGCTACTGTTCAACCACCCCTCTCCACGGGATCCTATTCAACCACCCCTCCACCGTCTACTGTTCATCCAGCCCTCCACATGGTCGTCTGATACATCTCCGTCGTATCTATAATTTTTGATTGTTCCATGCCAATATTCTACAACTTTCATGTACTTTTGGCAACCTTTTATACTATTTTTTGGGACTAACATATTGATCCAGTGCCCAGTGCCAGTTCCTTTCTGTTGCATATTTTATGTTTCGCAGAAACCCCATATCAAACAGAGTCTAAACGGGATAAAAATGACGGATAATTATGTTGGAAAATTGTGATTTTTGGGAAGTAAAATCAACGTGAGACGGTGCCCGAGGTGGCCACGAGACAGGGGCCCACGCCCACTCCAGGTGGGCGCGCCGCCCACCCTCATGGGCACCTCGTAAGGTGGTTGATGCCCTTCTTTGGCCGCAAGAAAGCTAATTTTTGGAAAAAGATCTGGGCGAAGGTTTCAATCCAATCGGAGTTACGGATCTCCGGATATAAAAGAAGCGGTGCCAGGGCAGAATCCCAGAACATAGAAACAGAGAGATAGATCCAATCTTGGAGGGGCTCTCGCCCCTCCCACGCCATGGGAGCCAAGGACCAGAGGGAAACCCTTCTCCCATCTAGGGAGGAGGTAAAGGAAGAAGAAGAAGAAGGGGGGCTCTCTCGCCCTTGATTCCAGTGGCGCCGGAACGCTGTCAGGGGCCATCATCATCACCACGATCTTCACCAACACCTCCGCCATCTTCACCAACATCTCCATCACCTTCCCCCATCTATATCCAGCGGTCCACTCTCCCGCATCCCGCTGTACCCTCTACTTGAACATGGGGCTTTATGCTTCATATTATTATCCAATGTTGTGTTGCCATTCTATGATGTCTGAGTAGATTTTCGTTGTCCTATCGGTGATTGATGAATTGCTATGATTGGTTTGAATTGCATGTTTTATTATTGGTATTGTCCTATTGTGCTCTCCTTGTTGCGCAAGCGTGAGTTATTCCCGCTGTAGGGTTTGCAATATGTTTATGATTTGCTTATGGTGCGTGGCGTGAGTGATAGAAGCACAAACCCGAGTAAGTAGGTTATTTGCGTATGGGATAAAGGGGACTTGATACTTTAATGCTATGGTTGGGTTTTACCTTAATGATCTTTAGTAGTTGTGGATGCTTGCTAGAGTTCGAATCATAAGTGCATATGATCCAAGAATAGAAAGTATGTTAGCTTATGCCTCTCCCTCAAATAGAATTGCAATAGTGATTACCGGTCTAGTAACGTAGTCAATTGCTTAGGGACAATTTCACAACTCCTACCACCACTTTTCCACACTCCCTATATTTACTTTATTACATCTTTATCTAAATAGCCCCTAGTTTATATTTACGTGTTCTTTATTATCTTCCAAACCTATCCTATCACACCTACAAAATACTTCTAGTTTCATACTTGTTCTAGGTAAAACGAACATCAAGCATGCGTAGAGTCGTATCAGTGGTCGATAGGACTTGAGAGAGTATTTGTTCTACCTTTAGCTCCTCGTTGGGTTCGACACTCTTACTTCTTGAAAGAGGCTACAACTATCCCGGGTTATCAAGACCTTGTTCTAGCGTCGTTGCCGGGGAGTCATAGCGTGGGGTGAATATTCTCGTGTGTGCTTGTTTGCTTTATCAGTAAGTAATTTTTATTTGCTGTTATTAGTTGTTTTCTATCTTTAGTTATGGGTAGGAAACGCAAAATACCAAAAAATTAGTTGTTCCTACTACACCAATGGTTGAAGAACCACTCAAAATCTATCACACTACTGAAGCTTTTTACTTGGATCATCTTCGATCCCTATGTGCTCGTGCTGAAACCCCCACTAGCTTAGTTGAGGGCAAATCTTTAGATGAGCATGCCTGTTATGTGTGACACCGTATATATGAAAAAGGGAATCTTTTACAGGATCAAATTCATCGTTTGCAATGTTATACTTGGAATTTGTGTGAAATATATGATATTACTTGCTGTTCTGAAAACCCTAAGAAACACCTTGTAAGGGCATATTTATCCCCAAGGTGTTTTGGTGATTGATGACAATGCATTTGCGGACTAATCGTGTGCGTTGAGTTTTTCAGAGATTCATTCTTTGGGCACGAGACGATTCCTTCCCCTCGGTGCTTTAGTCAAGACGGTGTAGCTCTTTTGTCTCTCTGTTGGTGGACTAGTTTCATAGGAGTCACCGTAAAATCAAGAGGGGATCTGCTTTGGAAAGGCTAGGGTGGAATTAACATGTACACATCCTTATCACACCCTTCGTTCCTTTCCGCTTCATTGGAGCTACCTTTCCTCTCCTTGCCTTCCTTGACCTGTCCCAGCGGTAGTACCACGGTCCTCAGCGGTAGTACCGCCGAAGCACGTCAAGTGGTAGTACCGCTCCCCAAGCGGTAGTACCGCTTGTTGTCTTCGGCCGTAGTACCGCTGTGGTTCCGGGCTACTACCGCCTCGACTCGAGACCCCTGTTTTTCGTGTCGGGTTTTGCGGTACTAGTAGCGGCAGTAGTGGCGGTAGTACCGCCCCAAGTGGTAGTACCGCCCGTACTCCCGCGGTAGTACCGCTCTGGGCCCAGGTCCCTGCTACCCTCGTGAGCGCAGCAGTACCGCTGGGAGGGAATGGTAGTACCGCTGGGAGGGAACGGCGGTACCGCTGGGAGGGAACGGCAGTATCGCCCTGCCCAAGCGGTAGTACCGCTCTGTGCGTGGCTGCTTGGGGGGGTAACGGTTGGATTGTCCCCCCCACTATATAAAGAGGTCTTCTTCCCCAATGTTGACTTACCTCTTCCCCCAAAAGCTCCATTGTTTCTCCAAGCTCCATTTTCGCCCGATCTCTCTCCCTAGCCAATAAAACTTGTTGATTTGCTCGGGATTGGTTGAGAAGGCCCCGATCTACACTTCCACCAAGAGAAATTTGATTCCCCCACTAATCCCTAGCGGATCTTGTTACTCTTGTGTGTTTGAGCACCCTAGACGGTTGAGGTCACCTCGGAGCCATAGTCCATTGTGGTGAAGCTTCATGGTGTCGTTGGGATCCTCCAATTAAGTTGTGGAGATAGCCCCAACCTTGTTTGTAAAGGTTCGGTCGCCGCCTTCAAGGGCACCAATAGTGGAATCACGACATCTTGCATTGTGTGAGGGCGTGTGGAGAATACGATGGCCCTAGTGGCTTCTTGGGGAGCATTGTGCCTCCACACCGCTCTAACGGAGACGTACTTCCCTTTAAAAGGAAGGAACTTCAGTAACCCATCCTCATCTCCACCGGCTCCACTCTTGGTTATCTCGTGCCTTTACTTGTGCAAGCTTATTTGTGTTGTATCCCTTGCTTGCTTCTGTGCTAGTTGTGATTGCATCATATAGGTTGCTCACATAGTTGCATATCTAGACAACCTATCTTGTTGTAAAGTTTAATTTGGTAAAGAAAGTTTAAAAATTGTTAGTTGCCCATGTGGAACCTCCAACTTATGGAGGACCGATTCCCTCTACTCATTTAAATCATGTCGGTCCTCCTCCTAAGATTGTGAAAAATGAGGATTTTGATTCTTGGGTGTGTCGCTTCAAGCGTCATTTAAATCATGTGAATACTAACCTTTGGAGAATCATTGAAGAAGGTTTCTATCCACATGACCGAAGCAACTTCACCCCGAGAGAAGTGGTGGATAATCAATTCTATGAGAGTGCTCTCTTCATCATCCAGGATGCGATCCTTCTCAAAGATCTCCCTCATCTTCGACCCCATTCCATGGCCAAAGACGCATGGCAATGTGTTGTGTCTCTCTATCGAGGAAGTGCTAGCATTCAACGCTCCAACTATGAAGTGGTGCAAGATGAAGCCGATGAGTTTGCAATGAAAGAAGATGAAGAACCTCGTGAGCTCTTTCGAAGAGTGACCAAACTCGCTGTCTCACTCTAAGATCATGGGAGCAAGGACACGGATGACAATTGGGTCAAGCGCAAGTTCCTCAAGGCCATGATGCCCTACAACAAGGCCATGTCCTCCGTCATTTGTCAAAGACCGGACTTCCACTCCATGACCTCAAGCGAAGTGTTGGAGGAGTTCGTTGTAATGAGCATCTTGGACAAGACCGCTAACAATGCGGTGCGACATTCTCAAAGGGCAAAGAAGCCCAACCTTGCCTTGAAGGCCAAGGTTATTGTGGAAGAAGAGGAAGAAGAGGAGGATGAGGAGAGCAACCCCGAAGATATGAAATATGATTATCATGAGCACATGGCACTTGCTTCAAGACAATTTTGGAGCAAGAAGAATTCAAGACCCTACTTTAACAAGAACAAATCAAGTGGCGTGAAGGGCAAGCAATGAGTTAGGACTTGTTTCAACTGTGGCAATGTGAGCCATTCGTTGCGGATTGTCCTTATGAGAACCGGGAAGACAATGGTGGCAAGTTCATCCGAAAAGACAAAGCCAAGTCCTTCCCCAACAAGAACAACTTCACCAAGAAGACTTCTACTCGTGGGTTGGTGGTTCAAGAAGAATACCATGAGGATGACGATGATGGTGAAGATAGAGAAGCAATGGCCATGGCATCCGTTTCCATTACCACATCTCCCCGGATGTCTCTCTTCGATTCACCCAACGAGAACATCACCGCCAAGTGCCTCATGGCTAAAGCCACCAACAAGGTAACCCCCAACATCAAAACCACCATCATTACTAATCCCACTTTGACGGATGGCATTGATGAAAGTGAGGGGTATAATGAAGAAGTAAATTAATTTCAGTCTTTTATGAATAAGCTCAAGGGCAAATCCAAGAAGCACTTTGTTGCTCTGTTGGAACAACTTGGTGAAGCCAATGACATGATCGAGGCTCACGAAGAAACCATCTCTAAGATGGAAGGCCATAATCGTGACTATGCCGATGAGATATCAGATCTCTCCAATGCTCTTGAGGAAGAGCGTGGGCATCGTTTTCCAAGTTAAAGAAAGATCTTGATCATGCTCTTGTTGTGTCTCGTGTGCTAACTTCCGAGAAGGCTAAACTTGGGGTTGATCATGCTAGACTCAAGGAGGAGTTTGATGTACTTGACAAGGCCCACAAGGTCTTGAAGGGTGCACATGCAAACCTCAAGGAGTCTCATGCTCAACTCCAAGTTGAGCTAACCAAGGAAAAGCCCACCTTTCCTCATATGGTATTAATTGATAATGCATATGCAGCTAACCCGTGTTGTGAGCATGTGCATCTTGTGGAAGAGAATGCCAAATTGAAGGATCAACTTGAGAAAGGCCTTGTTACATGCATTCAAGGTGAGAAGAACCTCAACAACCTTTTGAGCAATCAAAAGGAAGTTGTGGCCAAGGAAGGAATTGGATTGGCACCCAAGTCCAAGAACAAGAAGAAGAACGACAAGACCAAACGACCTCCCCCTCTCAAGAAAACCTTTGTGAAAGAGGGAGAGGGTGCTCCTAAGGAGAAGAAGAACAATGTGAAGGGTGTTGATGTCAAAAAGGGCAACACCACCTCCCCCTCCTTCAACAAAGCCGGCGACTTTAACCCTTCTTATGTGTTGTGCCGTGCTAGTGATGGACATGTTTATGCTAAATTTGTTGGTTCTTCTTATGAGTACATTGAGTGGTCTATTTGGGTTCCTAAGACCCTTGTTACTCACATCAGAGGACCCACTACAAAATGGGTACCTAAAACCAAGCATTGATCTCTTGTAGGTATTTTCTTCCGGTGGGGGATCATGGTTGCTCGATAGTGGAGCAACAAATCATATGACCGGGAGCAAGGACTTGTTGGTGGACGTGCAAAAGATTCCATCTATGCCCACCAATGTCGAGTGGGGTGATGCCTCACATTCTAAGGTATTAGGTCTTGGCAAGGTTGTCATTTCTCATGATCTAACGATTGATAAAGTCATGCTTGTTGAGTCCCTTGCGTACAATTTACTTTCTGTTCGTCAACTTGCACTCATGGGTTTTGCCACTTTCTTTGACATTGATATTGTGGCCCTCTTGTGGAGCAAGACTCTTAAAGTAGCCTTTGTTGGGCATGTCGAGAACAGTCTCTATGTGATTAACTTTTCGGAGCGACCCACTAAGACCGCGACATGCCTAATGGATAAAGTTGATGTGGGATGGCTTTGGCATCGCCGTTTAGCCCACGTCAATATGAGATCTTTGCAAAGTCTTCTCGAGGGGGACCATGTCCGTGGACTAACAAATGTTAGTTTTGCCAAAGATCGTGCTTGCAGTGCTTGTATCAAAGGAAAGCTTCATGAGAAGGCTCACCCTCCCACGACTATCATCTATTCGAAGAGACCCTTGGAGCTCCTTCACATGGACCTCTTTGGGCCTCCATCCTTTGATAGTCTTGGGGGAAGAAAGTATTGCTTGGTGATTGTGGATGATTACTCAAGATACACGTGGGTATATTTCTTCAAGAGGAAGAGTGAAACTCAACAAACCGTCATCAACTTTGCAAATGAAGCTCAACGACAACATGATGCAAAGAACTTGACAATAAGAAGTGACAACGGCACCGAGTTCAAGAACTACACCTTGGATGAGTTCCTTAGTGATGAGGGGATCAAACACCAATATACCGCTCCATACACCCCTCAACAAAATGGTGTTGCGGAGAGGAAGAACCGGACGTTGATGGATGCAGCAAGGACCATGATGGCGGAGTTCAAGTCTCCATAGAACTTTTGGGCCAAAGCCATAAACACCGCGTGTCATGCATCAAATCGGCTCTATCTCCGCAAAGGCTTGAACAAGACTCCTTATGAAATTCTCACAGGCAACAAGCCCAATCTCAAGTACTTATGGGTGTTCGGGTGTAAGTGTTTCATTCTCAAGAAAGGTGTTCGTTTGTCTAAATTTGAGGCTAGAGCTTATGAGGGCCTATTTGTTGGTTATGCTACAAACTCTCATGCTTACCGTGTCCTCAACAAGTCCACCAGACTCATTGAGGAGACGTGTAACGTGGAGTTTGACAAAAATAACGGCTCCCAAGTGGAGAAAAGTGGTATTTGTGATATAGGTGATGAAATTCCTCCCCAAGCCATAAGAAGAATGGGTATTGGTCATATTCTACCCATTGAGGAACCCCTCGTGGCCGAAGGAGAAGGACAATGCTCCACTAAAGTGGAGCCATCACCTCCCCAAGACCCACACGCTTCCGAAGAACAAAGTGAAGGTCCTCAACCTCATGAACAAGACCAAGGGCAAGATCAACCTCAAGATGGTGGTGAACCACCAAATGATGCCCAAGGTCAAGTTCTCCCCCTTGAGCAAGTTCACGATCAAGAGCAAGCTCAAGATCTCGAACGAGCTCAAGACGGCGCTCAAGATACTCAAGTTGATCCTCCTCCTTCCACATCCGAGGAGGAATTAGAGCGTCGTGCCGCGAAGATTGCTTCCAAGCTCACCACCAAAGGGCTTCTCATGGAGAATGTGGTTGGAAGCCTAAGAAAGGGGGTAATCACTCATAGACAATTAGCAAACTATTGTGAACATCACGCGTTTGTCTCTTGTGTTGAACCCCAAAAGGTCTATGAGGCGCTCGAAGATTTGGATTGGCTCAATGCCATGCATGAAGAACTCAACAACTTCGAGTACAACAAGGTGTGGAGATTGGTGCCACGGCCATCAAGGAACCATAACATCATTGGAACCAAGTGGATTTTCAAGAACAATTAAGACGCTCATGGGAACATCATTCGCAACAAGGCAAGATTGGTAGCACAAGGCTACTCCCAAGTCGAGGGTATCGACTACGGTGAAACATTTGCTCCCGTTGCTCGCATTGAGTCCATTCGTTTGTTGATTGCTTATGCATCCCATCACAACTTTAAGTTACAACAAATGGATGTGAAAAGTGCTTTTCTTAATGGTCCTATTAATGAGTTGGTTTATGTCAAGCAACCCCTCGGGTTCGAGGATCCTTACTTCCCGGATCATGTGTATCAACTCGATAAGGCACTCTATGGCCTTAAACAAGCCCCACGTGCGTGGTATGACCACCTTACCGAGTTGTTACAAGATCGTGGATTTGAAGTTGGGCAAATCGATCCCACTCTTTTTACTAAGAAGGTCAAAGGGGAGTTGTTTGTGTGCCAACTATATGTTGATGACATTATCTTTGGTTTCCCTAACAAAGCTTTCAATGGAAGAATTTGCCGCTCTCATGACCTCTAAGTTCAAAATGTCTTCGATGGGAGAGTAGAAGTTCTTCCTTGGTTTTGATATCAAACAAAGAAGATAAGGAACCTTCATCAACCAAGCCAAATACACTCAAGACATGCTAAAGAGATTGAAGCTAAGTGATGTCAAGACGGCTTCTACTCCAATGCCTACCAAGTGCCAACTTGACATTGATCCCAATGGTAAAGCGGTGGATCAAAAGGTATATCGCTCTATGATTGGATCCTTGCTTTACTTGTGTGCATCTAGACCGGATATCATGTTTAGTGTGGGAATGTGTACATGGTTTCAAGCCGCACCAAAGGAAAGCCACTATGTGGCGGTCAAGCGAATCTTTCGATATTTGGCTCATACCCCAAACTTTGGCCTATGGTACCCAAGAGGAGCAATCTTCAAGCTTGAAGGATTTACGGATTCCGATTGGGCGGGAGACAAAGTGGATAGGAAGTCCACTTCCGGAGGGTGCCAATTTCTTGGGTGCTCTTTGGTGAGTTGGTCTTCCAAGAAGCAAAGTTGTGTGTCTCTCTCGTCCACCGAAGCGGAATATGTGGCAGCCGGTAGTTGTTGTGCACAACTCTTATGGATGAGGCAAACTTTAAAGGAATATGGTGTCATTTGTGACAAAGTGCCTCTTTGGTGTGATAATGAAAGTGCCATTAAGATTTCTCTCAACCCGGTGCAACATTTCAAGATGAAGCATATTGAGATTCGGTATCACTTCATTCGGGATCACATTAGGCGAGGGGAGATCAAGCTCAAGTATGTCAACACTCATGATAACCTTGCACATATTTTCACGAAGCCCTTGGATGAAGCAAGATTTCGCGAGTTAAGGCATGAGCTAAATATCATTGATTCGAGCAATGTGACTTGAACCCTTGCACACCCCACCTCACTCAACTTGTTGTCTAGTTTAGATGTAGGCATGGACATAGGGGGAGTGTTGTTCTCTCAATGGACTCTCCCTCCCCCCATTATGCATAAATTGATCTAGTCTTTCACTTTAACCATTTTTGATGGTACTTGTGCTTCAAGGACCAGTTTTGGTCATGGGTCCAAGGTTAAAATCTTCGCGATGCCATACCTCTTGACTCAAACATAGGTGGCCTCGGCCACCGCCCTCTTTTGAAGAGGTGTGTTTTGGCCCTTTGTTAGTGTGTTTGTGGCCGTGTTCGTCTTTCCTCCTTCTTGGTTGTGTTTCTCCGTTTCTTTTTGAGCTTAGGCGTTCTGCCTAGTGCCTTTTTGTTGCTGGGCGGTACTACCGCTGGTGGTGCGCGGTACTACTGCTTTAAGCGGTACTACCGCCCACCAGCGCGGTACGACCGCTGCGGGGCGGGGTCGGGGGTTTATGTCGTGGGTAGGGGGAGGTTTCCCTTCCCCATACCCATTCGCTCGCCCCCTCGCTCCATCTCGTCTCTCCAGCAACTGGCGCCACGGGAGGGCTCCGGCGGATCTCCTTCTCCGGGGCGTCCCTCTCCATTCCCTTCCGTGGAGTCGATCCCCACCTTGTCATCTTGCCATGGATGCCGGTATTGCCCCCGTTCCCTCTCTGTTCTTGTCTAGATTTCCAATCTAGCATCTTAGGGGCAATAGTGGTTGCATCTCTAGATTTTTGGCCAAATCTAGGCTTGAGTAGGATGGAGAAGGCATCTAGGCAGTTTGGATTAGTGGTTGGTAGAAGTATTTTTGAATTTGGTAGGACGGTAGTGCCGGATCTAACCACGACAGTAGGAAACCGTTGTTTCCCCGTCTCGAGCGGTACTACCGCTCCCTCTAGAGCGGTACTACCGCTCATAGGTCACGGTACTACCGCCCTCTACCAAGTTCCATCGTACTCTTACCACTCAGTGATCCTTTTGTTGTGTTTGGTGGCTTATGCACGTTCTTTCTGGTTGTTTTGTGTGTTCTTGTGTGTGGTTCCAGGTGATGAACATCTTGAGCACCAGGCTCGGCGTATCAACCCCAGTCGTGCCACGTCAAAGCGTTACCGCACAACTGAGTCTGCAGGAGGTTCCTCAAGTGCTCCACCTTCACCTCAACTCAAGAAGAAGTCTGCTGTCAAGCTGAAGCAATCTGGCAAAACCGTGCCGGAAATGCAAGCCAAGGAGTTCTGGGCAAGGCGTCGCCGCAACCCCTATGAGGCAGACCAAGATCCCACTTTGGTCAACCGTCCGATCTGGAACATGTTTCAGTTCGCCATATTCTTCGATGTGCTCAAGGCCAAGAAGAACCTCTATGTTAACATGCACTCCATCGACACCGACCATATGGAGAAGGATCCTGAATACTTTGGTGAAGCTCTTCAGATGTGCACTCAACTGAAAATTTTGGTATCATGCAATTCAACAAAGATTATGATGCTGATATTGTGGCCCAATTCTATGCCACGGTTCATCTCGGGACTGATGAGGACAGGACACTGACTTGGATGACCAATGGCAAGTTGCTTTCTGTCAAGTGGAAGGCGTTCATTGAGTTGATTGGGGTGGAAGATTACGGGCTTCCGTCTCCTGTCGGATTTTTCCCACACCGCAACACCACCTCCACTCAAAAGAAAGCACTCTGGCCCTACTGCACTCTGAAGATCAACCCTGAGACGAAGAAGGAACGCATGAGCTGCCTGCCTTTCTGGACATTCTTCACCGTGTCTTCCGTGAGACTCTTTTCCCTCGCATCGGGAATCTGGATATGGTTCATTCTTATCTCGTGGACATGCTTCTCTTCTGCCAGCATGAGAAGGAAGAAAACACCGGCGAGTCGTGATAAGTCTCCAACGTATCTATAATTTTTGATTGCTCCATGCTATATTATCTACTGTTTCGGGCAATATTGGGCTTTATTATCCACTTTTATATTATTTTTGGGACTAACCTACTAACCGGAGGCCCAGCCCAAATTTGCTGTTTTTTTGCCTATTTCAGTGTTTCGAAGAAAAGGAATATCAAACGGAGTCAAAACGGAATGAAATCAACTGGAGAAGTTATTTTTGGAAGAAAATCCACCAGATAGACTTGGACCCTACGTCAGGAGATACGGGAGGTGCTCACGAGGGTGGGCGGTGCCCCCCCTTAGGGCGCGCCCCCTGTCTCGTGGGGCCCCAGTAACTCCTCCGATGTACCCCCTGCACCCATATGTACTCTCGTACCCTAAAACTTCCAGAACGGAGATTGGATCAGAAGTTCCGCCGCCGCAAGCCTCTGTAGCCACGAAGAACCAATCGGGCCCCTCTCCAGCACCCTGCCGGAGGGGGCCATCATCACCGGAGGCCATGGAGGAGTATCCCGGAGGGGTCTTCATCACCATGAAGGCCAAGGACCAGAAGGTGGAGGCCATGGAGGAAGAAGCACAAGGGGAAGAACCTCTCCTCCTCTCTTCCGGTGGTGCCGGAGTCCATCGGGAGGGGAATCATCACCGCGGTGATCGTCTTCATCAACATCACCATCATCATCATCATTGTCATCTCTTTTACGCGGTCCACTCTCCCACACCCAGCTGTAATCCCCTACTTGAACATGGTGCTTTATGCCACATATTATGATCCAATTATGTGTTGCCATCCTATGATGTTTTGAGTAGATATCTTTTGGCTTTGGGTTGCTTGATGATCTAGATTGGTATGAGTTGTATGTTTTACTTTGGTGCTGTCCTATGGTGCCCCCCGTGTCGCGCAAGCGTGAGGGGTTCCTGCTGTAGGGTGTTGCAATACGTTCATGATTCGCTTATAGTGGGTTGGTGAGTGAACAGAAGCACAAACCCGAGTAAGAGGGATTGTTGCGTATCGGAATAAAGAGGACTTGATGCTTTAATGCTATGGCTGGGTTTTACCTTAATGATCTTTAGTAGTTGCGGATGCTTGCTAGAGTTCCAATCATAAGTGCATGTGATCCAAGTAGAGAAAGTATGTTAGCTTATGCCTCTCCCTCATATGAAACTGCAATAGTGATTATCGGTCTTGTTAACAATTGCCTAGGACAATTCCGCACACCGATCCACCATTATTCCACACTTGCTATTTATAATACTTAGTAATATATTCTAAATTTATGATAACAACACCTACTTTTATGTTTTAGCTCTCCGATTTCATGCAAAGTTATCCTCTCTTTACCCACAATGTAGTTTTATTTCTCGTTGCTAGTTGCAAGCAAACGTTCGGTGCACGTAGAGTCGTATCAGTGGCAGATAGGGCTTGAGAGAATATTGATCTTACCTTTAGCTCCTTGTGGGTTCGACACTCCATACTTATCACTTCCATCTTTGGAAAGTGCTATGATGATTCCTTGCACTTGGGGCTCTTTTCTGGCGCCGTTGCCGGGGAGCAATAGCGTGGGGTTGATATTCTCGTGTGTGCTTGTTTGCTTTCTTCACTAAGTAAATTTTGTTTTTTCCTTTTTATTTCTGTTTAGTTGTGGGTGAAAGATACAAAAAAAAATTAAAAATGAAAATACAAAAAAAAATATTACTTTCCTCTCATGCCTAAAAAGTTTTTCAAAAAGAGAAGTGATTGGAAGGTTTTGCATTGAAGAAGTGAGGGTCGACCTTGAGCACTTGTGCTCATGCTCACGGAAACAATGTAGAATTTTTCATGGAAGTTTCTCTGTAAATAATTATCCCCTTGTATATATTCATTGTATTATAAAAATAATGTGCCAAGCTTGGTTTTAGGATGATTAGATTGCTTGTTTGCTTTGTGGAGAATAAAAACAGAAACTTTGGCTGTCGTGCATGAATTTACATTTTTAACTGGAAAGTCAAATGGTTCTTATTATTTTTTCACATTACTTCTGTGCAAATTGTTCAAATTGTCAAATTTATTTTATAGTTTTAGGAGTTACAGAAGTTTGGCAAACTTCCAGATTACTACAGACTGTTCTGTTTTTAACAGATTCTGTTTTGCGTGTGTTGTTTGCTTATTTCGATGAATCTATGAGTAGTATCGGAGGGTATGAACCATAGAAATGTTGGAATACAGTAGATTTAAAATGAATACAAATAAAGAATGAGTTCATTATAGTACCTAAAGGTAGTGATTTCCTTTATTACACTAACGGATCTCACAAGTTTTTGTTGAAGTTTTGTGTGGATGAAGTGTCCGAAGGTCGTGGAGCTATCATCATGAGAAGAATAAAGAGAGGCAAGAGTTCAAGCTTGGGGATTCCCAAGGCACCCCAAGTAAATATTTCAAAGTATACTCAAGCATTTAAGCTTGGGGATGCCCCGGTTGGCATCCCATCTTTCTTCTTCAACAAATATCGGTATACCTCGGTTTTTGTTTTGTTCACATGATTTGTGTCCTTTGTGTTTTTCTTTTTCTTCAAGAACCATGCTAGCATGAGATAGCCCTTCATTTATTTATAGAATACTTCATGTGCTTCACTTAAATATTTTAAGTATGATCTTATAGAATTACTCTTTGTGCTTCACTTAAATCTTTTGAGTATGGTTTTATAGAATGCTTCATGTGCTTCACTTATAAATTTTGAGCTTGGATATTGGTCAGTTGTAGAATGCTCCATGAACATCACTTATACCTTTTGGAGTATGAATAATACTATCATTTAAAGTGGGTTTGGAAGAGTGTCAACTTTAGGAATTAATGATCCCGCTATTGTGGAGGATGTTGAATCTTAGTGTGATATTTATGAAAGTGGATTTGGAAGAGTGTCAACTTTAGCTAGTAATGACTCCACTATTTAGGAAGAGGTTCCAATTGAGTATGAGAACAAAGTTGCTATCCATGATGCTACTGTAAATTATTATTAGAGAGGAATACATGCTTGTAGGAGTTGCAATAATATTAAGTTTCATCTCTTTGTGCTTAAAGTTTTGAAGTTATACTTGTTTTGCCTTCCTGTGCTAGTTGATTCTTGTTCCCATAAGTTGTGTGCTCGCAAAATCCCTAGGCATATGAAGTGTATTAGATTTAAATATGCTATTAATATTCTTCAAGATGCTCTCTTTGTGTTTCAATTCCTATCTTTAAAGTGAGCATCATTGAAATCATCATGCCTAGCTAAAAGGCATTAAAGAAAAGTGCTTGTTGGGAGACAACCCAATATTTACCCTTACTTTTTTTGTGTGTTTACATGATTAAGCTACTGTAGTAATCATGTTTTATATCTTTTGTTTTAATAAAGTGCCAAGTAAGACCTTTGGGAAGACTTGGGTGAAAGTTAATGTGATCTTGCTGTACAAAACAGAAACTCTGTGCTCACGAGATTAGCTGTCATATTTTACAGAAGAGTGATTTTGAGTTAATTATTTTTGCAGAAGATTAATAGACAAATTACTCACGGCCGCCAATTTTGTTCATAACTTTTGGAGTAGCAGAAGTATGGTTATTGTTCAGATCATTACAGACTGTTCTGTTTCTGACAGATTCTGTTTTCATTGAATAGTTTGCTTGTTTTCTAGTTTCTATGGCTTATATTTCTCAATATAATTTGTCGAAATGATATGGTACAGTAGGAATTGTGCGAAAACAATTATGAACCTTGTCTTTGTCAGTACCAAAGTGAATGGCTTGCTCTTTATCATACTAACCTACCTCACGAAGTTTGGCTAAGTTTTGTGTGATTGAAGTTTTCATGTTTTGGGTGAGATATCGATATGAGGAGAATAAGGAGTGGAAAGACCCTAAGCTTTGGGATGCCCAAGGCACCCCAAGGTAATATTCAAGGAAGTCTCAAGCGCCTAAGCTTGGGGATGCCCCAGAAGGCATCCCCTCTTTCGTCTTCAAAACTATCGGTACACCTATATTTTTATTCATCACATGCTATGTGTTTTACTTGGAGCGTCATTTTCTTTTGTTAGTATTAGCTAGCTTATATTTAGAATAGTGTTTTGCATCTTTATTTTCAATAAAAATGTCAAGGATAGCCTTTACCATGCTTATTTTGCTAGTATACATGTTGCTGTTTGAAAACATAAAGTTTACCGCTGTTGCAAAAATTCCCTAGAGAAGTCAGAGAGTGGTATAATGTTGAATCTTTTTGCATAATGAGATCTGATGAATATACTACAGTGGGAATTTTCTCTCATAATTTTTGTAGTTATGGAAGTATTGATACTCTTGCATTCTTTACAGCCTGTACTGTTTTGATGGATTGCTGTTATGTTTGCATTGTTTGCATATATTTGCTTGTTTAATGATTCTATTTGAGGGTAGGAGTATTAAATATGCAGAGGCATTTAGTATGCAATGTTGAATAATAATTTTAGTGTTTTGTTACAGTAGAAAATGATAAGGTTTTGCATTCGTTTATACTAACCTATCTCATGAGTTCTTGTTGAGTTTGGTGTCAATGAAGCTTTTGATAAAAAGAGAAACCGTGATATGAGAGGAATTAAGGAAATATAAAGGTTCAAGCTTGGGGATGCCTAAGTCACCCCAAGATAATATTCCAAGAAGTCTCAAGCATCTAAGCTTGGGGATGCCCCGTTAGGCATCCCACCTTTCTTCTTCAACAACTATCGGTTAGTATCGGTTGAGCCTTAGTTTTTGCTTCTTCACATAAGCTGTGCTATCCTTGCAATGTCATTTTATTCTGTTTTACTTGCTGTTTGAATAAAATCATTGGATCTGAATTATTGAATAAAAAAAGGGGGAACCCTCCCATGGCTAGTTAATTATTTGACTACTCAGTGTCTTTCACTCATATCTTTGAGAGTAGTTTGTCATTTACTCATGTGCTTCATATATATCCTATGAGTAAATGGGGGAATGAATTGAATGTCATAAATCTGAACTTTTATATGTTTCATTTGCTTATAACATGGTTAGTGATGACTTCACACGTAGAAATTATGAGGCATAAAAGTTGTTGAGAATTGGCAAACGTAGTTTTGGTCATCGTTGCAATTAATAGGAAGTAATAAGGAAAGAGCGGTTCACATACAAATATATTATCTTGGACATCTTTTATGATTGTGAAGCACTCATTAAGTATGACATGCTAAAAGAGTTGATGTTGGACAAGGAAGACAACGTAATGGTTTATGTTTTCCGACATCTCAGTTAAAGTATATTGTCATTGACCTTCCAAACATGTTGAGCTTGCCTTTCTCCCTCATGCTAGCCAAATCCCTTGCACCAAGTAGAGATACTACTTGTGCTTCCAAATACCCGTAAACCCAGTTTTGATATGAGAGTCCACCATACCTACCTATGGAATGAGTAAGATCCTTAAAGTAAGTTGTCATCGGTGCAAGCAATAAAAATTGCTCTCTAAATATGCATGACTTATTACTGCAGAGAAAATAAGCTTTGTACGAACTTGTTGTGGAAGTAATAAAAGCGACGGACTGCATAATAAAGGTCCACATACAAGGGGCAATATAAAGTGACGTTCTTTTGCATTAAGATTTTATGCATCAACCCTAAACGCGCATGACAACCTCTGCTTCCCTCTGTGAAGGGCCTATCTTTTACTTTATGTTTTTACTTTATGCTTGAGTCAAGGTGATCCTCACCATTCCCTTTTTAATTTTATCCTGTGGCAAGCTCCTTGTGTTTGAAATATCATGATATATATATCCAATTGGATGTAAGTTAGCATGGGCTATTATTGTTGACATCACCTAAAGGTGAATACGTTGGGAGGGAACACAATAAGCCCCTATCTTTCTCAGTGTCTGGTTGAAACTCCATAACCACAAGTATTGCGTGAGTGTTAGCAATTGTAGAAGACTATATGATAGTTGAGTATGTGGACTTGCTGAAAAGCTCTATTCTTGACTCTTTCTGATGTTATGATAAATTGCAATTGCTTCAATGACTAAGATTATAGTTTGTTTGTTCTCAATGAAGTTTCTGAACCATGCTTGACATTGTGAATGGACTGTTACTTGATCATGAAAAGTTTTATGAGATAAGCTGCTATTATGACACATATTGATGCTAGAAAAAGTGATTGGAATTATCATCGATCGAACTTAAGAACTTACTAGCATTCCACATCAAAAATTATCTTTTTTATCATTTACCTACTCGAGGACGAGCAGGAATTAAGCTTGGGGATGCCTGATACGTCTCCAACGTATCTATAATTTTTGATTGCTCCACGCTATATTATCTACTGTTTGGGGAAATATTGGGATTTATTATCCACTTTTATATTATTTTTGGGACTAACCTACTAACCGGAGGCCCAGCCCAAATTTGTTGTTTTTTGCCTATTTCAGTGTTTCGAAGAAAAGGAATATCAAGCGGAGTCAAAACAGAATGAAATCAACTGGAGAAGTTATTTTTGGAAGAAAATCCACCAGATAGACTTGGAATCTACGTCAGGAGATACGGGAGGTTCTCACGAGGGTGGGGTGCGCCCCCCCTTAGGGCGCGCCCCCTTCCTCGTGGGGCCCTCGTAGCTCCTCCGACGTACCCCTTGCACCCATATATACTCTCGTACTGTAAAACTTCAAGAACGGAGATTAGATCAGAAGTTCCGCCACCACAAGCCTCTGTAGCCACGAAAAACCAATCGGGGCCCTCTTCGGCACCCTTCCGGGGGGGTAATCATCACTGGAGGCCATGGAGGAGTATCCCAGAGGGGTCTTCATCACCATGAAGGCCAAGGACCAGAAGGTGGAGGCCATGGAGGAAGAAGCACAAAGGGGAGAACTTCTCCTCCTCTCTTCCGGTGATGCCAGAGTGCCATCGGGAGGGGAATCATCGCCGCGGTGATCGTCTTCATTAACATCACCATCATCATCATCATCCTCATCTCTTTTACGTGGTCCACTCTCCCGCACACCGCGGTAATCCCCTACTTGAACATGGTGCTTTATGCCACATATTATGATCCAATGATGTGTTGCCATCCTATGATGTTTTGAGTAGATATCTTTTGTCTTTGGGTTGATTGATGATCTAGATTGGTATGAGTTGTATGTTTTACTTTGGTGCTGTCCTATGGTGCCCTCCGTGTCGCGCAAGCATGAAGGGTTCCTGCTGTAGGGTGTTGCAATACGTTCATGATTCCCTTATAGTGGGTTGCTGAGTGAACAGAAGCACAAACCTGAGTAAGAGGGATTGTTGCGTATGGGAATAAAGAGGACTTGATGCTTTAATGTTATGGTTGGGTTTTACCTTAATGATCTTTAGTAGTTGCGGATGCTTGCTAGAGTTCCAATCATAAGTGCATATGATCCAAGTAGAGAAAGTATGTTAGCTTATTCCTCTCCCTCATATGAAACTGCAATAGTGATTATCAGTCTTGTTAACAATTGCCTAGGACAATTCCGCACACCGATCCACCATTATTCCACACTCGCTATTTATAATACTAAGTAATATATTCTAACTTTATGATAACATCACCTACTTTTATGTTTTAGCTCTCCGATTTCATGCAAAGTTATCCTCTCTTTACCCACAACGTAGTTTTATTTCTCGTTGCTAGTTGGAAGCAAATGTTCGGTGCACGTAGAGTCGTATCAGTGGCAGATAGGGCTTGAGAAAATATTGATCTTACCTTTAGCTCCTTATGGGTTCGACACTCCATACTTATCACTTCCATCTTTGGAAAGTGCTACAATGATTCCTTGCACTTGGGGATTATCAGTCCCTGGATATCTCTCACGTTATGTGGTCTGAGCTCTTACTGCTATCTCCGAGCGCAAGTGCCCGATTTACGGTCCGTTCATCATGCTGCTTATTGAGAAGGCCCAGGATGATGTCTATCCCAAGGTGATGCTAGAGACTGGAGAGTTGGTCTCTCATGAGATCGAGCGTTTGAGGAAGAAGGACAACTGGGGCACTTAGGTCCCTAAATCTAGAGGTCCTTCATCTGCTGCTGCCATGGAGACCGAGGAGGAGGCTGAGGCTGAGGATGATGATGACTATGAGCCTTCTGGGGCAGAGCCCTCTTGGGAAAAGAAGCTCAAGCTCAAGATGAAGAAGCTGTTCTGCTTGGAGTCTCGCGGTCAGTACATGACTCATGTGGCTGAGAAGAAGGCCCGAGGTCGCCACCAGGAGCTCATGCATCAGTTGGGTGCCACCGTTAACAGTGGATCTGAGGACCAGCTTACTAAGGAGGAGGAGTGGATTCAACAGCACTGCCCGTGGAGAGATTCTGATGCCGAGCACTTCCCGACCGATGATGGTGGCAAAGACGATCCCGCTGAGATCTGATATTTGAGAACCTCACTTGCTATCACCTGGAGCCGTAGCAACACTCCCTCTCCTTTTTGGTGTCTCGATGCCAAAGGGGGAGAGATTTTAGGGATTTGTGTCTTTCGTCTTCTGTGTGGTGTGTTTGTGTTTTCTCGCCGTTTGCTTTGTTTGGTTTTGTGTCAGTGAGACCTAAGTTCCAGACATATGGTGCGAGACATATGCTACCTTATCTTTAGATTATCTTTATCTATGTCTACCTAGCTTATGAGTTTTATGCTTATCCTGTTATCTATTTTTCTCTCATTTACCCTACTTAGGTTGTTGGTCTCTAAAATGTAGGGGGAGCGTTGATCCTAGTATGTGTGCCGTGCAGTCCAAAGCACTTATCTAGATAGCACACATCTAGGGGGAGCCCATCTACATTTTAGGACGGTGGGGTTTTGTGCTTGTCCTATATCTTTCCCCGTTTGTGCAAATCCTGTATTATCGTCAATCCACCAAAAAGGGGGAGATTGTAAGGGCATATTTATCCCCAAGTTGTTTTGGTGATTGATGATAATGCTTTTGCGGACTAATCGTGTGCGTTGAGTTTTTCAGAGATTCATTCTTTGGGCACGAGACGATTCCTTCCCCTCGGTGCTTTAGTCAAGACGGTGTAGCTCTTTTGTCTCTCTGTTGGTGGACTAGTTTCATAGGAGTCACCGTAAAATCAAGAGGGGATCTGCTTTGGAAAGGCTAGGGTGGAATTAACATGTACACATCCTTATCACACCCGTCGTTCCTTTCCGCTTCATTGGAGCTACCTTTCCTCTCCTTGCCTTCCTTGACCTGTCCTAGCGGTAGTACCACGGTCCTCAGCGGTAGTACCGCCGAAGCACGTCAAGCGGTAGTACCGCTCCCCAAGCGGTAGTACCGCTTGCTGTCTTCGGCCGTAGTACCGCTATGGTTCCAGGCTACTACTGCCTCGACTCGAGACCCTTGTTTTTCGTGTCGGGTTTTGCTATACTAGTAGCAGCAGTAGTGGCAGTAGTACCGCCCATACTCCCGCTGTAGTACTGCTCTGGGCCGAGGTCCCTGCTACCCTTGTGAGTGCGGCAGTACCGCTGGGAGGGAATGGTAGTACCACTGGCTCAGTGGTAGTACCACCTTGCCCAAGTGGTAGTACCGCTCTATGCGTGGCTGCTTGGGGGGGGTAACAGTTGGATTGTTCCCCCCACTATATAGAGAGGTCTTCTTCCCCAATGTTGACTTACCTCTTCCCCCAAAAGCTCCATTGTTGCTCCAATCTCCATTTTCGCTCGATCTCTCTCCCTAGGAAATCAATCTTGTTGATTTGCTTGGGATTGGTTGAGAAGGCCCCGACCTACACTTCCACCAAGAGAAATTTGATTCCCCCACTAATCCCTAGCGGATCTTGTTACTCTTGGGCGTTTGAGCACCCTAGACAGTTGAGATCACCTCAGAGCCATAGTCCATTGTGGTGAAGCTTCGCGGTGTCGTTGGGAGCCTCCAATTAAGTTGTGGAGATAGCCCCAACCTTGTTTGTAAAGCTTCGGTCGCCGCCTTCAAGGGCACCAATAGTGGAATCACGGCATCTCGCATTGTGTGAGGGCGTGAGGAGAATACGGTGGCCCTAGTGGCTTCTTGCGGAGCATTGTGCCTCCACACTGCTCTAACGGATACATACTTCCCTTTAAAAGGAAGGAACTTCGGTAACACATCCTCGTCTCCACCGGATCCACTCTTTGTTATCTCGTGCCTTTACTTGTGCAAGCTTATTTGTGTTGTATCCCTTGCTTGCTTCTATGCTAGTTGTTATTGCATCATATAGGTTGCTCACATAGTTGCATATCTAGACAACCTATCTTGTTGCAAAGTTTAATTTGGTAAAGAAAAGTTTAAAAATTGTTAGTTGCCTATTCACCCCCCCCCTCTAGTCAACTATATCGATCCTTTCACACCTTCCCTACCAATGTGAGTTTAGTGATAATGGAATTGTATCTTCGTATGCTAAGGGTGTTTATAATTACTAAGATGTTCAAAAAATTGAAGAATTTGTTGCTTTTAAGGGTGCTTATGAAATTGCTTCTTTGATTGAAAAGTATGATGCTACTCTCCACAAATCTAAATTTTTTGCCATACTTGAATATTGTTATGATAATTATGTTTCTAATGCCTATGTTAAACCATATATTGAGTACTTCTCCGCTGTCCAAGAAGAGACTAATATTTTGTAGGTGTCTATGGAAGAAGAAATTGATGAAACTGTGAGCTCATTGGATGAAAAAGATTATGAGGAGAGCGAAGAACAAAAGGAGGAAGAGCGGATTAGCTACCCGTGCCCACCTTCTAATGAGAGTAACTCTTCAACTCATACATTGTTTAATTCCCCTCCATGCTTACCGAAGGATGATTGCTATGATGATTGTTATGATCCCGTTGATTGTCTTGAAATATCCCTTTTTGATGATGCTTGCTATGCTTGTGGCCAAGATGCCAATATGAATTATTCTTATGGAGATGAACTTGCTATAGTTCCTTATGTTAAACATGAAATTGTTGCTATTGCACCCACACATGATAGTCCTATTATTTTTTTGAATTCTCCCGACTAAACTATATTGGAGAAGTTTGTTCTTATTAAGGATTATATAGATGGGTTGCCTTTTACCATTGCACATGATGATTTTGATATATATAATATGCATGTGCTTGCTGCTCCTACTTGCAATTATTATGAGAGAGGAACTATATCTCCACCTCTCTATGTTTCCAACATGATAGAATTGCAAGAAACTGCTTATACTAAATTGTTCTTTTATGACATGCTGATGCATAGGAAAAGAGTTAGACTTTGTTGTTACTTGATATATGTTACTTTGTGCTCACTACTATATTACAACTCATTGTTAACTAAAATTGGCTTTGATATACCTTGGGATCCGGGTGGATCCATTACTTGAGCACTATATGCCTAGCTTAATGGCTTTAAAGAAAGGGCTGCTAGGGAGTCAACTCAGAAGTTTTAGAGAGTCATTTATTTCTGTTGAGTGTTTTCATAAAGTCTAAAAACAAAAAATAAATAAAGAGGGGAACCCAAAACTTTTCAAAAAGGAAACTGAAAGTGAGAGAGACAAGCATTGTTGAAGTGGGAGAGCTCCTTGAACTTTGTTCATGCTCACGGAAACTTTGTGAATCTTAATTACAGAAAATTTTCATCAAAAATAATTATCCTCTTGTACAATTCCATTGTATTATAAAAATAATGTGCCAAGGTTTGCCTTTAGGATTGTTTACGATGCTTGTTAGTATGTGCGGTGCAGGACAGCAACTTTGGCTCTAGTGTGCGATTTTACATTTTTTGCTGGAACATCAAACGGTTCTGATTCTTTTTGCACTGTCTTACTATAAAAATTGTTTATCGTTCATAATTGTGGTAGAATTTTTGGGGTAATATAAGTATGATGAATTGTTTATCGTTCATATTTGTACAGACTGTTCTGTTTTTGACAGATTCTGTTTTTGATGCATAGTTTTCTTGTTTTGATGAAACTATCAATTTCTATCAGTGGACTAAACCATGGAAAAGCTATATTACAGTAGACACAATGCAAAAACAAAATATGAATTGGTTTGCTATAGTACTTAGAGTAGTGATTTGGTTTATTATACTAACGGATCTTACCGAGTTTTCTGTTGAAGGTTTGTGTGGATGAAGTGTTTGATCAAGGAGGTCTCAATATGAGGAAAAGGAAGAGAGGCAAGAGCTCAAGCTTGGGGATGCCCAAGGCACCCCAAATAAATATTCAAGGAGACTCAAGCGTCTAAGCTAGGGTATGCCCCGAAAGGCATCCCCTCTTTCTTCAACAAGTATCGGTATGTTTTCGCATTCGTTTCGTTCATGCGATATGTGCAAGTCTTGGAGCGTCTTTTGCATTTAGTTTTCATTTATTTTTTTTTCACCATGCTGGTATGAGATAATCCTTGGTTGATTTATAGAATGCTCATTGCACTTCACTTAAATCTTTTGAGTATGGCCTTATAGAATGCTTCATGTGCTTCACTTATACCATTTGAAGTTTGGATTGCCTGTTTCTCTTCACATAGAAAACCACCATTTGTAGAATGCTCTTTTGCTTCACTTATATTTATTAGAGCGTGGGAATATATTTTGTAGAAATAATAAAACTCTCTTGCTTCACTTATATCAATTTAGAGAGATGACAGGAATTGGTCATTCACATGGTTAGTCATAAAATCCTACATAAACTTGTGGATCACTGAATATGATATGTTTGATTCCTTGCAATAGTTTTGCAATATAAAGGTGGTGATATTAGAGTCGTGTTAGTGGGGTAATTGTGAAATTGATAAATACTTGTGTTGAGGTTTGCAAGTCCCGTAGCATGCACGTATAGTAACCGTTGTGTGACACTTTTGAAGCATGGGGTGTTCTTTGATTGCCTTCCTTATGAGTGGAGGTCGGGATGGCGCGATGGTTAACTCCTACCAACCCTTCCCCTAGGAGCATGTGTAGTAGTACTTTGCTTCGAGAGCAAGTAGACTTTTGCAATAACTATATGAGTTCACTAATGTGAGTCCATGGATTATACGCACTCTTACCTTTCCGCAATTTGCTAGCCTCTATGGTACCGTGCATTGCCCTTTCTCACCTCGAGAGTTGGTGCAAACTTCGCCGATGCATCCAAACACCGTGATATGATACTCTCTATCACACATAAGCCTCCTTATATCTTCCTCAAAACAGCCACCATACCTACTTATCATGGCATTTCCATAGCCATTCCGAGATATATTGCCATGCAACTTTCATCATCATCATATACATGACTTGAGCATTCATTGTCATATTGCCTTGCATGATCGTAAGATAGCTAGCATGATGTTTTCATGGCTTGTCCATTTTTTGATGTCATTGCTACGCTAGATCATTGCACATCCCAGTACACCGCCGGAAACATTCATATAGAGTCATATCTTTGTTCTAGATATTGAGTTGTAAGTAAATAAAAGTGTGATGATCATCATTATTAGAGCATTGCCCCAGTGAGGAAAGGATGAAGGAGACTGATTCCCCCACAAGTCGGAATGAGACTCCGGACTTTACGAAAAATAAAATAGGCCAAAGAAGCCCAAATAAAAAAAATAGGCCAAAGAAGCCCACCAAAAAAAGAAAAAAAAGAAAAAAAGAAAAAAAGAAAATAAAAAAAAGAGAGAAAAAGAGAGAAGGGGCAATGTTACTATCCTTTTAACACACTTGTGCTTTAGAGTAGTACCATGTTCTTCATATAGAGAGTCTCTTGAGTTATCACTTTCATATACTAGTGGGAATTTTCATTATAGAACTTGGCTTGTATATTCCGATGATGGGCTTCCTTAAATGCCCGAAGTCTTCATGAGCAAGCAAGTTGGATGCACACCCACTTAGTTTCCAGTTTGAGCTTTCACACACTTATATCTCATACTGCATCCGTTGCATGGCAATCCCTACTCTTCACATTGACATCAATTGATGGGCATCTCCATAGCCTGTTGATTAACCGCGTCGATGTGACTTTCTCCCTTTTTGTCTTCTCCACACAACCTCCATCATCATACTCTACTCCACCTATAGTGCTATGTCCATGGCTTGCGCTCATGTATTGCATGAGGGTTGAAAAAGCTGAAGCGCATTAAAAAGTATGAACCAATTGCTTGGCTGAAACCGGGGTTGTGCATGATGGGAGCATTTTGTGTGACGAAAATGAAGCATGGCCAAACTATATGATTTTGTAGGGATAAGCTTTCTTTTTCTATGTTATTTAGATAAGACATAGTTGCTTTATTAGTATGCTTGAAGTATTATTGTTTTTATGTCAAATGATAGACTATTGGTTTGAATCAGTCGTGTCTTAATATTCATGCCATGATTAGATACATGATCAAGATTATGCTAGGTAGCATTCCACATCAAAAATTATCTTTTTTATCATTTACCTACTCGAGGACGAGAAGGAATTTAGCTTGGGGATGCTGATACGTCTCCGTCGTATCTACAATTTTTTATTGTTCCATGCCAATATTCTACAACTTTCATATACTTTTGGCAACCTTTTATACTATTTTTTGGGACTAACATATTGATCTAGTGCCCAGTGCCAGTTCCTTTCTATTGCATGTTTTATGTTTCGCAGAAACCCCATATCAAACGGAGTCCAGACGGGATAAAAACAGACGGAGAATTATTTTGGAATATTTGTGATTTTTGGGAAGTAAAATCAACGCGAGACGGTGCCCGAGGTGGCCACGAGACAGGGGCCCACGCCCACTCCAGGTGGGCGCGCCCCCACCCTCATGGGCCCCTCTTAAGGCAGTTGATGCCCTTCTTTGGCCGCAAGAAAGCTAATTTTTGGAAAAAGATCTGGGCGAAGGTTTCAATCCAATCGGAGTTGTGGATCTCCAGATATAAAAGAAACGGTGCTAGGGCAGAATCCGGGAACCCAGAAACAGAGAGCTAGATCCAATCTCGGAGGGGATCTTGCCCCTCCCACGCCATGGGAGCCAAGGACTAGAGGGGAAACACTTCTCCCATCTAGGGAGGAGGTCAAGTAAGAAGAAGAAGAAGGGGGCTCTCTCCCCCTTGCTTCCGGTGGAGCCAGAACGCTGTCGAGGGCCATCATCATCACCGCGATCTTCACCAACACCTCCGCCATCTTCGTCAACATTCCATCACCTTCCCCCATCTATATCCAGTGGTCCACTCTCCAGCATCCCGCTATACCCTCTACTTGAACATGGTACTTTATGCTTCATATTATTATCCAATGATGTGTTGCCATCCTATGATGTCTGTGTAGATTTTTGTTGTCCTATCGATGATTGATGAATTGCTATGATTGGTTTGAATTGCATGTTTTATTATTGGTGCTGTCCTATTGTGCCCTCCATGTTGCACAAGCATGAGGGATTCCCGCTGTAGGGTTTGCAATATGTTTATGATTTGCTTATGGTGGGTGGCGTGAGTGACAGAAGCATAGACCCGAGTAAGTAGGTTGTTTGCGTACGGGATAAAGGGGACTTGATACTTTAATGCTATGGTTGGGTTTTACCTTAATGATCTTTAGTAGTTGCAGATGCTTGCTAGAGTTCCAATCATAAGTGCATATGATCCAAGAAGAGAAAGTATGTTAGCTTATGCCTCTCCCTCAAATAGAATTGCAATAGTGATTACCGGTCTAGTAACGTAGTCAATTGCTTAGGGACAATTTCACAACTCCTACCACCACTTTTCCACACTTGCTATATTTACTTTATTGCATCTTTATCTAAACAGCCCCTAGTTTATATTTACATGTTCTTTATTATCTTGCAAACCTATCCTATCACACCTACAAAGTACTTCTAGTTTCATACATGTTCTAGGTAACACGAACGTCAAGTGTGCATAGAGTCGTATTAGTGGCCGATAGGACTTGAGAGAGTATTTGTTCTACCCTTAGCTCCTCGTTGGGTTCGACACTCTTACTTATCGAAAGAGGCTACAACTATCCCGTATACTTGCGGGTCATCATCGTCCTGTTCATCCAGCCTTCCACGGGGTCCTGTTCATCCAGCCCCAACCGGTTTGATCGATCGGGGTCCTGTTCATCCAACCCCCCCCCCCCCCGCAACGCTCACTGTTCATCCAGAGGTAGCATCGATCGGCTTCATTCAGCAGCAGTAGTGAAGGAATCGCTCGATCAGGTTCAGTTAACAGCCATCGATCGATCGGGTTCAGTTAGAGCCCAACACCTCGCTCGCGTTCAGTTATAGCCAATGCCTCGCACACACGCGCGTACGTGTACGAGAGAAACATGCATCACTCTGCCCCGACCACCCACCGGAATGGGTGGCCCAAAGAATGTCATGCAGCTGCGTCTACGGCCCGCCCAGGACGAAAAGCCCATTTTCTGTCATTATTTTTTGTCATAGAAGTAGGAGCCCACCACATCTATGATGATACCTGGTTTTGTCACAATTATCATCATAGAAGTGTCATAAGTATGTCAGAAAAAAAATTCGTTCGGCCCAAAATGTCATGGATGTGTCTTTTTGTTGTAGTGTGCTCAGATGGAGGAGGGAAGGGAGTTACCTGGTGAGGAGGATTGCATCAATATCGATTCAGAGGATGATGACGAATCCACCAGTCAGAAGAAGAGCAAGAAGAGCAAGAAGCGCAACAAGAGGCGCAAGGATAAGGCAGTGATGACTGTTTAAGGATCAGGTACACCTAGTACTGGCAAGACGGCTAAGGACGAATCCCCCGTCAAGGAAGCTGCCATGTGCAGTGACTGTAGGGAGGCTTCGGCTCCCGAGAAGGCCGGGAAAGGCGACGGGCCGTATTGGAAGATTCATCGGACCAAGGGCCACGACCTTGAGGAGTGTTATCAGGTTGAGTAGCTCGTGAAGAGGCAAAGTGCAGGGTACGAGAAGCACGACAAAGAAAAGAGTTAGAATGTCGCTGGCGGTAAGGTTCGATGCAGTGGAGTAAATCGCCCCGGAAAACCCCTCCGGAACAAAGGAAAACCCGCCAGAGATCAAGAGAAGGAAGCCTGTGATGATGAGAGTGATGGGGGCGCATCTCTGCACACCTCTCACCGCCAACTCAAGCAGTGGGCGTGTGAGGTCAATGTCGTGGAACCAGCAACAGAGGCCTGAAAACCAATTAAATGGTCATGCACGCCCATCATCTTTGACAAAGAGGATCATCCTGACCGTACTACTGCGGTGGGGTGTTTGCTATTGTTGGTCTCTCCAACAGTTCGCATCCTCAAGGTCACTAAGATGTTTGTGGACGGTGGGGCTGGGTTGAATCTTATTTCCCCAAAGGTTATCAGCAAACTTCAGATAGCGGAAGAGGAGTTAAAGGTCACCAACACATTTCAAGGAGTTAATCCCGGAAGGAGTCATCCTAAGGGAAAGATCACGTTGCCCGTGACATTTGGAGGGGAGTTGAACTATCATACTTAAAAGATTGTGTTTGATGTGGTCGAACTCCCCTTGCAGTACAGTGGGATCCTTGGACAACCAGCCCTGGCTAAATTCATGGCGTCATCCCACTATGCCTACAACACCTTGAAGATGCCTAGGCCATATGGAGTCATTTCCATCCCATTAGATGAGAAGGACGTGATCATTTGCATGGACAAGATGTACCATGACACAGTCGCGGCAGAGGTCGCGGCAGCAGCAGTTCCTACCAAGGAGAGCAGAGGAAGGGAGAATGTTAGAAAGGACACTGGTAAGAAATCTGGGTGGCGTACCTCTTCGGAGTATGTTGGGCCTGTTGATGACTTGCCGGAGAGTTGTAACAGTAAAAGGTCCAAGGTTACTGCTCCACAAGTGAAGAAGGTCCCGGCGGGGCTGGCTGGTGCTGATGGTACTTTCACCATCAGCGCCACCCTCGATGACAAAAAGGAAAGCGCGCTCGTTGCCTTCCTGCAAGCGAGTATCCATGTGTTTGCATGGAAACCATCTGATATGCCCGGTGTTCCCAGGGAGGTAATCGAGAACCACCTTGTTGTCTGCCCACATGCCCGACCCATCAAGCAGAAAGTCCGGAAGTAGGCCTTGCAGAGGCAACAGTTTATTGCAGAGGAGATCAAGAAGCTTGAAGCAGCTGGTTTGGTTAGAGCAGTGCTACATCCCACATGGTTGGCAAATCCAGTGGTGGTCCGGAAGGCTAACGGGAAATGGACGCTTTGCATAGATTTCATAGATCTCATCATGGCTTGCCCAAAGGACCCATTTCCCTTGCTGCGCATTGATCAGATCGTGGATTCCACTTTGGGCTGTGATTTGCTTTCCTTTCTGGATGCATATTTTGGGTATCACCAGATCTTCATGTCCTGGGAAGACGAAGAGAAGACCTCGTTCATCACCCCATGTGGAATGTACTATTTTATCCACATGCCATTCAGATTAAAGAGTGTCGGGTCTACTTTTTCAAGGGCAGTCTAGATTGGTTTCGAGCTGCAGCTGCACAGAAACATTGAAGCTTATATGGATGACATTGTGGTCAAGACCAGGGACAAAGCATCTCTTATCTAGGATTTGCAGGATACATTTGCAAATCTGCACGGCAACCAACCAAGTGGTTAGGCCAGCCTTGGTGGCGCAGCGAGAAGTGGATGAAGCAGAGAGTGAGCAAGAACCGGCAAAGTCGGATAAGGATCAAGGTAGAAGTGAGCACGGCAATGAGAGCATTCCCAAGGACATGGCAAGGAAGAAAGTGGTGCAGTGCCCAGTGTACTTCGTCAATTCCTTATTACAAGGGCTTGATCGAGGTACTCTGGCGTGCAAAAGTTGATCTTTGGTCTCCTCATGGCCTCAAGGAAACTGTGCCACTACTTCCAAGCCCATGAGATCATGGTTGTCACTCACTTTCCGTTGCAAAGGATACTCCAAAACCCTTAGGCTACCGGCAAAATAGTTGAGTAGGCTTTGGAGTTGTCCAGTTTTGGTCTGAAATTTGAGAGCACATTAACAATCCAGAGCAGGGCATTGGTAGAGTTTATTGCAGAATGGACGCCAACCCTTGACGAGGAAGTGACAGAAATAGTTAGTCCCAGCAAGGAGGCGCCACAAAAATGGATTATGTATTTCAATGGTGCCTTTTCCCTACAAGGTGCAGGGGCTGGCGTGCTTCTCATCGCCCCCTCATGGGAGCAGTTCAAGTACGTCGACCAGATGCATTTTTCCCGGGAAGAGGCAACCAACAATACAATAGAGTATGAAGGGCTCCTTGTCGGGCTCAAGATTTCCATAGAATTGGGAATCAAGAAGCTGATCATTCGAGGAGACTCACAGCTTGTGGTGAGACAAGTCAACAATGATTAGCAAAGTCCATTGATCGAGGCATACATTGAGGAAGTGAGGAGATTGGCGGAGCGCTTTGACGGATTGCAAACAGAGCACGTACCCCGTGCGGAAAATAGCATAGCTGATCATCTGTCAAAGTGTGTTGTGCAAAAGCTTCATGTGGAACCAGGGACTTTTGTTCTCCATCTTACTCAGCCCTCCGTATCTTCAGCAACAATGGCCCGGAAAAGGAGAAAGATGGACTCCGGTAAGCCTCTCCCGGTAGAGCTTTCCGCTCCTGGCAGGGACCCTGCCGGAAACAACTCTTCACAACTTGCTGGACCACACCTCTAGCCGGGTCCATTGTCCCCATGGACGAGGAATGTGCCCCTGCAGTTGAGGAGGTGCCGCTAGTCCTCGTTGTCGAGCCCCAGGCCCCGATTTGGGCAAGGCACATAGTCCACTTCCTCCAAACCGGAGAACTCCCCAATGACGAAGATGAAGCTGAAAGAGTAGCCTGGAGGGCCAGTATGTATCAGTTTGTCGATGACACTCTATACAGAAGGAGGCCCAACGGTGTGAAATTGAAGTGCATCTGCTAGGAAGAAGGAAATGAACTGCTGGCTGAGATACACAAAGGCATGTGCGTCTCCCACATTGGATCAAGGGCATTGGTTGGGAAAGCATTCCAATAAGGATTCTATTGGCACAGAGCCCTCCAAGATGCAGTTGAGCTAGTCACCAAATGTGAAACCTACTAGTTCCATTCCAAGAACATCCACCTGCCTACCCAAGCTCTTCAAACAATCCCTTTGTCATGGCCATTTTCGGTATGGGGGCTCGATATCCTTGGCCCTTTCCCTGAAGAAATAGGGTTCTTTGAATTCTTGTTCGTTGCTATCGACAAGTTTACAAAGTGGCCAAAAGTGACCGCTGTGAGAAAGGTGACTGCTTATTCAGCTATGAAGTTGTTGAAAGAACTGGTGTCCGGTTTTGGAGCCCCGGCAAGGATCATTACCGAAATTGACACCCAGTTCACAAGCCGCGACTTCATGCAATATGTTCGTAACCTCAGAAGCAAAGTCTCATTTTTCTCTGTCGCACATCCCATAAGCAATGGGCAAGCTGAGAGGACGAATGCTGAAGTGCTCCGGGGACTCAAGACAAGAACCTTTGATACACTGCAGAAGCACGGCAGGCGGTGGATCGATGAGCTGCCGGTAGTCCTTTGGTCCCTCAGAACGACACCAAATTGAGCTACCCGGCAGACTCCTTTCTCCCTGGTCTATGGGGAAGAAGTAGTTGTCCCCACGGAACTCATTTACGGGTTGCCTCGAGTGCTTTCCTATGATGAAGTAGCACAAGATCAGCACTAGCGTGAGGACGCTGTGCTACTTGAGGAGAACCGTCTCCAGGCTGCTACGCATGTTGCACGCTATCAGCAGGCCCTGTGTTGCTATCATATCCGCTGGCTTCATGCCCAGTGTTTTGAGGAAGGTGACCTTGTCCTTCGGTGCGTTTAGTCCGCCAAGGGTACAAACAAGTTGATGCCAAAGTGGGAAGGCCCTTATTGGGTAGTACGAGTCACCAGACCTGGCGCAGTCCGTCTAGAGACTGGAGATGGCATTCAATTGCAAAACTCATGAAATATTGAGCATCTCCGCAAGTTCTACCTATAAGTCACGGCTATCGGGCCCTGCCCGGCAGCCACCCTTTTATACAGGCCTTGCCTTAGCTGCATGTAACCCTTTGTACAAAGCCAGGCGATGACCCTGAGCAATAGAGAAATAAATGTAGTGTTGGGGGGCCCTCGACCAAGTTGCATGCATGCATGAGCATTTCAAGAGCATTCATAAGCATTTCATGAGCATTTCCATGTGCATATAGATAGGATCACATCCTGCATCATTTTCATCTGCATGAAGCTACAGGTTCCTACCGTGAACTTGGCTTCTACAAGGAGTTGGGGAGATGGACCAGCGCTGCGATCCTCGGCAAGCCAAACAGATAAGTTCTACCTCTTGTCCATAAGTGCTCTGTAAGCTAAAACTTGTGCATAAGAAAACCTCGCCTCTCTTTGAAGCCTAGGTGCTCCCACCTTTGACTCGAACGTTGCTTCGGCGTGAGTGGTCGCAGTGGCCTTTGCTGAAAAGGAGTTGGCGGGGGGCTGGTCCCTTTATTTTTTGCCCGATAGGCTCTGGTCCCCGGCAACAAAATAAAAAGGGTACCGGCAGGATAGCTTGTCAGGGAAGACTCATTTATTTAAACTAAAAAGGCATCCCACCTCTGCATGGACATACACATGCATGAGTTCCCGACAAGGCTCATCTTTTTCATTAATATGCTGATCATACAAGTACAAGCCTTACAGAACACAAACATGGACTCAAGAGGTTACATTATTTGAATTAAAATTTGGCAATTGCCTACAGATTTAAGATTGCAAAAAGATAAGTGCCCCGTGATGCCTTTGACCTTGTCCATCTCCTTCAGGAAGAGGTCGAGGAGGCCGGTGGCGGACCTAGCTGGGATTTGGCGCCTCCCCAAGATCAGGATGGCACCGCTCCTCAGCAAGGAGGAAGAAACCGGAGGGCAGGCGCAGATGGTGACTCTGCCGGAGGACCAGATGAAGGACACAGAGTCACCGACAAACATGACTGTTAGAATAGTCGTCCCTGTTCTTGACGCGTCATGGGTTGCCGCCGCCATCCTCATCACTGCCACCCGAAGACCTCAGCACGACAACCGCACCTGACACCATGCTCTCTGGCTTACTCCACAGAGATCATGGTCGTCCCCAATTTCCTTGATGTCATAAACCACTGCACGTTCCGAAGACATGTATGGGAGCAAGAAGCCCTCCTGCACGACCAGAGGATGATGCCCAGGGGGAGTTAGGTTCGCCTTTGTCAACTGTGAACCCTTCCTGTGACCCCTCCTCAGCATCGCAAAGGAATGGAGAATGGGGAGCGGCCGACTACTATGCCCCGAGCCCACTACATGCCTCAGCATGGTGTCATTCACATCCTCTCCCACTAGAATCAAGGCTATGGGCGGCCCCCACCGGAGTCGCCACCTCTTACGTTGTCAGCGCGTCACATGAGTACCCCCCTTGGATCCGTGACAAGCTCTAAACTGAAGACCGGGACCTGGCCCCAGGCTCTTTTCTTGAACATAACCTGCAAGTGGTAGAAGACAGGAAGAAGGGATGCAGAGATGGATGTCTTAGCTCCCCCATCGCGCCTCCTTTTATAGCCGGGCCAAGGGAGCGGAGCCGCTCCCTCCATGAGCGACCACCGTCCTCCTCCAGTAATTCAAGAAGACCGGGCCCTCACCCTAATGCTCTCCCGCGCCACGCGCCTCAGTTACCTACCCCGCGCGATGCATGCAACATACATGGCTGAGGATAAGGGCGTGGTGGAAGAGTGAATTGGCAGTTTCTACCCCCGTGTGTTAAAGTCATTCATGGTCCATTACAAGAGCACCCCCACCACCATTGGCTTTAGACAACGTGCGGGAAAACCGGAAACTGGCCCGGGCTCGAGATTAATGAAGAAGCAAAGAAGACCTCACGGGGCCAGCCTCTACGGCGCCCCTACCTGTGCACTTATTAGGGCCTACCCTAATGACGCTCGGCAGCACGGTTAGGGCATACCCGGGGACTTCTGTCGATGCGACAAACCCTGGGTCTGTTGCGCAGACTGTGCACAGGCATGGTAACAAGAATATGGCACCCTACGATGCCAGAGTACAGGAGACCAAGATTTTCGAAGGACCAACATGCAGATCAAGAGGACCAAGCTCGAGCCAGAGAAGCAAGATACCACCAGGAGAAAAACCTCCCTTGTCGGGCAGACAAGATCGGCAAGGGAGGGGTCGCTCCTGGAAGAGAACATCCAAGACGTCCCAGTAGGGCCTGCCGGGATTCATGAAGGCGAAAAGCACCTCATCCAACCACTCCGCCACAACCCACGTCATCAATCAGTGCGGTGTCAAGCCGCAAAGTGATTAAGTGGTAGCCATTCGCCACATGGCAGCCTCTTTCTACAGGAAATATCTACAGGCGACACCCGTCGTGCGACGTGTCAAGCAAGCAGGTGTGAAGCTGGCAAAATAGCCCGGCAAGGTTTGCCGGGCAAACAATGAAGTGATGTTGAGTGGTGCATTTAATGCACTCTGTCAGCCTGCAGAGTTAGGTATAATAGCACTATTTGCTTCTTATCAATGCATAATGATTGATTTGCCATTATGGTGACCCCTTAATCTATAAAACGAGGCCCGTGGCAACCGTAGAAGAGGTTAGAAGGTGGGATACCCACACACTCAGACGTGCGCAGCCACTGTCGCCCATAGGCAACCCTGCCGGGCAAGTGTACTGTGCTCCACCACCATTCTTCCACCATCAATCCACCAAAGCAGGAGTAGGGTTTTACGCCTCGCGGCGGCCCGAACCTGGGTAAAATTTCCTGTGTGATTTATGTCCCCCACGCTCTTCTGCTCTATGTGCGATGTGACATCCCCTTGCCGAAGCAGGAAGGGACCTTTGGTCCCATAGGTGGCCTTGGTTTCCCACGACACCATGCACCCGGTCCTCAGCAACATCTCGTTATCTAAGAAAATAAGAAGGACATCAAAGAAAGATAAGTTCATTTTGTTATATCCCATCATTCCCTGTGATGCTTGCGTATGGGAAACTTGTAGGTTAGGAAACCTTGTTGCCTCTGCCGTCCCCGCTCCTATCTTTCACTCTAGTCCGCTCGACAAGGTTGGTTGTAGCTGCATTCGGAGAGATTGACGAGGAGCTGGCCTTTGTTCACCCTCCTAACCCGTTTTGAGCTCATCAAACGAGGTTTAGTAGCAGCTAGGACGGAGGCTGACAAGGTGTCTTGCCGAAAAACTTTGTTTACTAAGAAGTACTGAAGGCTGGTCCTCGAGTATGTTTAAATACATACACAAGTGTCCGGCAAGCTCTTTTTCCAAAACTACATAGACAAAGTACAAATCATATGAGGACTAACATGGATGAAGGATTACATGAATTTGATTCAAATCTGGCAAGTGCCTATAGTTTTTTTTATTAAAAGATAAGTGCTCTGTAATTCCTTTGTTGTCCCTCTCCTCCTAGGAGTGGCATTGAGAAGGAAAGAGGGCAAAAGGAGCACCTAGGCAGAAGCCCGGCCTGATCCCGTTAGGACCAGCGGGACGCAGGCTGACAATATTGGGAGGGCGCCTCCCCTGCAAGGAATAAGAGGGCGGAGACGGAGAGAGCGGCTAGGTGATGCCCTGGTCACCCCTGCCAGGACTAGAGGGACGTGCCTCAGTAGGGACACCGGTAGGGAAGACGAAGCCGGAGTCCACTGATGACCCACAAGTATAGGGGATCTATTGTAGTCCTTTCGATAAGTAAGAGTCTCAAACCCAACAAGGAGCATAAGGAAATGACAAGCGGTTTTCAGCAAGTTATTTTTTTCAAGCACTGAAATTATCGGTAACAAATAGTTTTGTGATAAAATAATCCTTAACGGGTAACAAGTAACAAGTGTAACTAAGGTGCAGCAAGGTGTCCCAATCCTTTTTGTAGCGAAGGACAAGACTGGACGAACTCATATAAAGCAAAGCGTGCCCGAGGACACATGGGAATTATTGTCAAGTTAGTTTCATCGTGCTCATATGATTCACGTTCGTTACTTTGATAATTTGATATGTGGGTGGATCGGTGCTTGGGTGCTGTCCTTACTCGGACAAGCCTCCCACTTATGATTAACCCCTCTCGCAAGCATCCCCAACTATGAAAGAAGAACGAACATAAATCTAACCATAACATGAAACATGTGGATCCAAATCAACCCCTTACGAAGCAACACATAAACTAGGGTTTAAGATTCTATCACTCTAGCAACCCATCATCTACTTATTACTTCCAAATGCCTTCCCTACGCCCAAAACATGGTGAAGTGTCATTTAGTCAACATTCACATACAACACTAGAGGAAAGATAACATACATCTCATCAAAATATCGAACGAATACCAAATTCACATGATTACTTATAACAGGACTTCTCCCATGTCCTGAAGAACAAACATAACTACTCACAAAGCATATTCATGTTCAAGATCAGAGGGGTATCGAATATCATTAAGGATCTGAACATATAATCTTCCACCAAATAAACCAACTAGCATCAACTATGAGGAGTAATCAACACTCACTACTGGAATCAGGAACTTTGCCGTCAGTCGGTTCTTTGCCATCAACTAACTGATGGCAAAGAGGGTCTTTGCCATCAGCTTGAGGAAAACAGATGGCAAAGAAACATCTGACAACAAAGAAACGGTTTGCCGTCCGCAGAATCTTTGCCGTCAGCTAGCTGATGACAAAGAACCTTTGTCTTCCGCTAGCGGACGACAATGAGGCAGGGTAGGCCATTGGTGACAGCCACCTAAGGCCAATTTCTTTGCCGTCCACTAGCTGATGGCAAAGAATCTTTGCCATCAGCTTGCAGATGGCAAATAAATTGTCCAAATTAACGTCCATTATCTAGGCTCTTTGCCGTCCGCTAGCGGATGACAAAGAGCTGTGCCCTATATAACAAAACGCCCAGCCCTGCCCCCCTCTCCACCTCGCTCCCCCTCCCCTCAACCTAACACCACGCCGCCGCCCCGCCCCGCCCCGCCACCCTGCCACATCGCTCCGGGCCGCTCCACCCCGTCGCTTCGGGCTGCTCCACCCCGCCGTGTCGGGCCGCTCCACCCCGCCGCGCCGGGCCGCCCTGGCCCGCCTCACCGCCCCGCCGCACCAGGCTCCCCCGGCCCGCCTTGCCACCCCGGTTGCCCCGCCCCTCCACGCCACCCCGCCCCACCACGCCTCCCCAACCGCTCCGCCCCGCTGCCTCGCCTCGCCGCCCCGGCCGCTCGAATGTGAGACTTTTTTCTTCTTCTGTTTTTTAATTTAGTTTAATTAGGTATAGTATAATTTAGTTTAGGTTTTGTTTAGTTTAATTAGTTTAGTTTAGGTTTATAGTTTAGTTTAGTTTAGGTTAAGTTTTTGGTTTACTTTAGGTTTAGTTTAGCTAGTTTAGTTTAGGTTTAGTTTAGTTAGTTTAGTTCAGGTTTAGATTAGTTTAGTTTACATTAAGTTTTTGGTTTATTTTGAACATGTGATTTTTTTATTTTTTTAGTTAAGAATTTATTCCCGCATCGACGTCGACGATGCCTATTCCGCATCCTCATCGTCGACTCGGCGAAGGAGGCCTGCTCGATCAGAGGGGCTATGTTCGAGACTGGGCTCTGTCGGGCTGGTACTGGGAGGTTCTACCTTTCGGGGGGCGCAGCTTGGTGAGGAGCCAGCCCGTCGTTGACCCGAACCTTGTTTGGTGGCGGTCGCGTGGCCCAGTGATGGTGCTGAGGCTTTCAGACACCGCGGATGTGGTACGTCACCATGTCAGCAAGGAGGACGAGCACGTCCATCGCTACATGGTTGTGTTGGGGTGCTGGTTCGACAATACCCATCGTTCTTTAGGGACCTCACTGGAGCTATGATCTTGTGATGGTTCCTTCTCTTTGGGTGTCCACTGCCCGCGCCGATACCCATCGTTCGCTACGGTTCTAGCTGTATTAGTGATGCTATTTGTATGATACTATTTGAGATGTATTAGTGATAATATTCGACGATGTACAGACGCAAGAGATGATGTAGTTTTGCTTATTGAATGCATGCTAATTTAGTTTACACGGGACGAGCGGATTAGGGGGTTCCTCGGTGTCGATGGTTCCCTAAATAGCAAGTATCGTCAGTGCGAGATACATGTGGCCATCAGTGTCGAATACTACATCCACGTCCCACAAGTGACACAGTGGTCCTGCATCCACAGCAATAGTGATAGGCATTGATGGCGGTCGAACACCATCTGTTGGGGATATAACTACTGAGTGTAAACCACCCAGGAGGGGCCGGTTTATACTCATCCGTATTGAAGCCCATGAAGACAGGGAGTATGGCGCTCTACCATTGAAGCTTAGAGGCCCAGAGCCCAAAGGCGGTTTAGAGCCCATAAACATAAACCTTCATGAGATGTGTAAACTTGTGTTGTAAGTTAGGAAAGGTAGAAACCGAGCCGAACACGTGTATGAGCCGACCTCGGTGTTCTGTAAACAGCCGGGCGTCAACTTGTGTATATAATGGGATGACCCGGCGGCGGTTCAGGGACAAGAAACAACAACTCGAGAGATAGGTAAAGAGGATTCGCTCCCTGCTCATCGAGACCCCATCAATTCCACCACAACTGGATCGTAGGCTTTTACCTTCACCGCAAGGGGCCGAACCAGTATAAACTCCCCATGTCCTTTGTTCCTGTTTAACCCCTTTTTTGCTAATCTCGTTCCGATGGCTCCACGACTAAGTCCTCTCACTAGGACATCTTACATGTTAATTCCATGACAGTTGGCGCCCACTGTGGGGCTATCGCACGATGGTTTCAAGTTCTTAAGGGGCAACTTTGAAGGACTCAAGGGATACGCAGTTGGCCGGATGACCAAGAGTCGTCGCGGAAAGCTCTACATCGACGATGCAGGCTGGGGCCCAGAGGCCGGCTCAATTGAGTACGGATATCGGGTTCCCTTTGGCGGAATTCACGTTTTCATCGGCAAGATCGGCGAACCGGGCCCTGAGCCGGACATCCCCACCGACCTTGTCGAGATGGCTCAGCGTGCGAGTCCTGCCTGGGTTCAGCCTGCCATGAAGCGTGCGTTTGTAGGATTCATCCATGGTGCGGAATATCAACCAGTGTCCGACGGTGAGACGGCCGTCTACTCAGATGGCGAGTCATCCAATGGCGAAACCGAGTCGCTGTACCAATTGCAAGATGGCCGGATCGGTGGCTGTTCCGATGGCGACAGTATTCTGGACCCCTTTGAACCACCAAACCGGGTTGCAATCTTCATGGCCGATACGCAGCCCACATTGCAATCTTCATCTGCAGCAACAATGATTTCCGGATCGGCAGCGGGGCAGGAGGCCCTGCGCGCCAGCCGGCTCAAGTTATGTCCTGTTTATTGGACGCCTGGACGACGTTGTTGACCACAGCAGTTACCTCGGAGACTCAGGATCAGCATGACGCGGAGGTTACAAAGCTGCGGGATTAGATAGCTCGGGCCAAGGAAGACTTGGTGGCTAAGGAAAATAGGATGGCTAAAGAACAGGCCGCTTTAGATTCCCAGTCACAGCAGATCCAGGTGTAGAATTACCGGCTCATGCTGGATTAGAACGCATCAAACAAAGTGTTGAGGAGGAGGCACCTATCTCGTCTGTCGCCGGTTTACGAAGGAATGAATCTCTTCAACACACCAGGAGCTGGACCAAGTGAACCGGTAATGGTAAACCGGACCGAGGAACCTGGGACAGTAGCACCGGGTCAGCCACAGGTGATGGACCCGCCTCGACAAACAGATAACCCACCGCAATACGTACCAATGCCATTGGGTCACTTCTCTAGCCTTTTGGATAACATGATTATTGTGGCGTCTCATATGGCAGCTATTCTGATGGAGGGCGAATCACTTCCGGTGGTGGAAACGCGACGGGCCAGGGATCTTCTTCAGACTGCTATGGTGCAGCAGCAGGCTTATTAATATAGCTGAGACAGAATACATTCAACCCCTCATCTGAGCAAAAGTTACAGTAGGCACATTGATGAACCGGCTATGTCAAGCAGTGCGCGGCACTGTGACGCCCCTCGAGGTCCTAATCCGGCGCGCGGTGGTATGAATGCTCAGGATGTGGTAAACAATGGCAGAGCACGGCGGGAGACAGAGTTAGCAGCACAGTTGGCAGTGCAATACACAAATCATCAACCTGTTCCGGTTCAACCGACGACGTCAGTTGAACATGGATTGGTTTTCAGCTCCTAGGGGGTACCGTGTCTCACCCCATCTCTACGTAATATAAGGCTACCCAAGGATGTCAAGGGTCCACGTAAAGTGCCTAATTACACCACCGATTTACCCCCGAGTCATGGGTTCGGGGTTATGAGATGGCAATGGAGATGCTGGATGTGGATGAAGCGGCGTGTGCAAAATACTTCACCATGATGTTAGACGTAACGGCCTGCACTTGGTTAAAAAGTCTGCCGGTTAAATTGATCGGTTCATGGGAGCAGTTGAAGGCCTGGTTTATAGCAAACTTCAAGGACACGTGCAAGCAGCCCATGTTAATTGTGGATCTGGCCGCCTGTGTACAAGGAGAAGGTGAATCAACGACTCATTGGGTGCGCCGGGTTTCGGTAATTCTGCATTTATCGGACCGCATCAATGCTGATTCAGCAATCATAACATTGGAGGGAAACTGTCAGATTTAGGGTTCCAGCAGACCCTTGAGGTTCGAACACTGGGGTGCACGCGGAGGTTTCTCCTTCTACCTACCTGTTCCTCGCCGAATCGCTAGGATCTAAACTACGAGAAGAACAACGCGAGAGACACAAGATTTATACTGGTTCAGGCCACCATTGTGGTGTAATACCCTACTCCAGTGCGTGGCGTGGTGGTTTGCCTCTTGGGCTGATGATGAACAATACAAGGAGGAACAGCCTCGTGAGGGTCTGTTCTTGTGGTCTCTCTCTTTTGCCGGCTGGATGGGTCGATCCTAGATGCCTATCTTATCTTCAGCTTCCTCCCAGATGCCTCTACCCTGTGGGCGGCTAGTCCTATTTATAGGCAAAGGCCCTAGGCCTCTTCCCAAAAATTGAGCGGGAAGGGTGCCAACAATCGGCCAATTTGAAGGGGAACATCTAGTACACTTATCCTGACTAAAGATGGTCCTCGCCTGTCAAAGGCTCTGGTGGTGATGCCGACTTGGGCTCCACGGTGACGTCCATCCTGCCATTGGACTGGTCTTGGTCTTGTTGCACCGAAATGGACGTCTTTGCTTGATGCTCCCGCCTGCGCTTGCTCCCCTTGTACCAAAGAGGAAAGAAGGACACTACGCGGGCTGGCACCTGGCAGGCGCCCTTGGTCGTCATGGCTTGCGTCATGGGCACCTCGCGAGGTACCCCGCCTTGAACTCTCCGCCTCCTCGTGAGCCAGCCTGACGAGGCCGAGCCTGAGGAAGTTCCTTGTCGTCCACCCTGCGAGGCTTGGCCCCTCGCGAGGGTCTTGAGCTTGCTTTGATGAAGATGGGCCTTGCTGGGACCCCTTTGAGCCACGCCGCAGGCCGCAAGCAGGCAAGTCTGGGGACCCCTGTTCCCAGAACGCCGACAGTAGCCCCCGGGCCCAAGGCGCGCCCGGACTTGACCGAGCAGAGAAGCGAAAGGGCAAGTGCGAAGCGTTGCGGGCCCTAACAGCCTACGGCCTTGGGCGCCGCGTGGTGGTCGATTGGACGTGGGTGCGTCCACTTCCCCATGATGCATCGGTAACCGCATGGATTACCTGTGGTTGCGGAGGCCGACGGTTGGCCTCCTCTGGCTTTAAGTATGGCACGCCGCGTGCCCTTCCAGTTCATCCCCTCTTGCTTCTCCTTCTTCCTCATGGCCCCGCCAAGGAGGCTCTCGTCCGCAGAGAAGGGAAAAGCTCGCCAGGCCGAGCCTGTCTCTCCCCTGCCAAAGCGCGGTCGCGGCCGCCCTCGCAAGCACCCCGTGGCCTCCACGGCGGTTCCCCGCGTCAGCGGAGGTGACTTCCCGCGTGGCCCCGGGAGGCCGGCCGTGGCCAGGGGGTGCGTTTCGGCCGTGCGGCCCCCGAGGCCGCGCTCTTGCACTGTGGAGGTGCTGCCGGAGTTTGTTGTGTGGGCAGCGGAGCCGGCCAGCGCCCGGCTTCAGCTCCCTCGCTTCCTCCTAGGTGAGCTCCCGGCTGGCACCCCGGGCGGCCTCTAGCTCCAGGCAGACGGCTGCTGCAGCCAGGCCTCATGGGCTTCGCTGGAGGTCCTCGCGTCCGGGAGCCTGGCCCTGACCCGCGGCTGGCAGACGTTTGCCTGCGCGCGAGGCCTGAGTCGCCGGTGCACCCTACACTTCAAGTTCAACGGCGACGCCACCATCTACGTGAGGGTGTTTGGGGAAGATGGTCGCCGCGCTGGGTGCTGCCCTGAAGACGACGGCCACGGCCGGGGACCCAGCCCTGGCGAGGATGGAGAGGGCAGCGAGCGCGCGGCCGGTGGCGCCCAGGATTCCTCAAGCTTCACTAGTTCCTCTTCGGGTAGCGACTCTTCTAGCAGCGGCCGCGGTCTGCCTCCGTGCCGTCGTGCCCGCTTGGAGGGCGGTAGCGAGTCCGCCCGCCGTCGCCCCCTGGTGAAGCGCGAGAGGGAGTCCGCCTGATTTGTTCCTTCCTCTCCCTTTTTCCTGCGCAAAAAGACAGCTATGTGTGGGCCCCGTGGGGGCGTGTTCGTGTTATCGTTGTCAGTCATCGTAATGTTTCCGTTATTCTGGTATTGTTCCTTCGTGTTGAATGCCTGCACGTAGGTAATCCCCAGCCTTGGCCATGGGGCGACCGACCCAGGTCCTGTATTCGTGTCGCGATGCCCGTGAGGCATGGACTAGAGGGATGCTCCTATAGTGGACCCGGGTCGTGAGGTCTTGACCGAAACGATCGAAACACTCGCGAGGGCGCCAGGGCCGTCCCCTCGCGAGACCTCGCACAAGAGAAATCGAGGACGGAGAAGAAAACGAAGAGCCCCAGGAGAAAAGACAGCGATAGTTTCAATAAAACCTCAAACGAGAATGAACTAGCCAACTGCAGAAAGCAAATGGAAAAAGTCGCGTCCGACACCTAGTCTAGTCTTCGACATCTTCTCACCAGCGCGGAGCTAAGAGCTGCCACTGGGCGTGGGAGGGAGCCCCAGGGCCTAAGGCCGGCGCTCCTGAGACTCCGGGGCGTGTACAGCCCCAACTCATTATTACGTGAGAGTGTCACGGGCGGCGAGCTTCACAGGCGTTGGCCTTCTTCACAGGCTCCGGGCCTTTCCCAAAACACGATAGCTTCATAGGCGTTCGCCTTCTTCACAGGCTCCGGGCCTTTTCCAAAAAGATGGTCTTCACAGGCATTCGCCTTCTTCACAGGCTCTGGGCCTTTTCCAAAAAAGATGGTCTTCACAGGCATTCGCCTTCTTCACAGGCTCTGGGCCTTTTCCAAAAAGATGGTCTTCACAGGCATTCGCCTTCTTCACAGGCTCTGGGCCTTTTCCAAAAAGATGGTCTTCACAGGCATTTGCCTTCTTCACAGGCTCTGGGCCTTTTCAGGGGTAGAACCTCCGGAGGTGCTGGATGTTCCACGCATTCTGGACTGGCACCCCTCCTGAGTCTCCAAGCACGCGGAGCCGGGCCGGAAACATGAACAACCTTGAACGGGCCCTCCCACATGGGAGAGAGCTTATGAAGCCCCTCCTTGAAGAGAACCCGCCTGAGCACAAGGTCCCCTACCTCGAGAGTCCTGGGGCGGATGTTGCGGCAGTGGTATCGTCGCAATGCTTGTTGATATCTCGCCGCTCGCAGTGCGGCTTCTCCGCAACGCTCCTCCCCCAGCACGAGGTCCATCGCCCGCATGGCGTCCTGCTGTGCTTCGTCGAACACCAGGACCCGTGCGGACCGACGTCTGACCTCGTGAGGGAGGACCGCTTCGGCTCCATAGACCACGAAGAAAGGGGTCTCTCCAGTCGGCTTGGTTGCGGTCGTGTGGATGGACCACAACACGGATTGGAGCTCGTCGTACCAGCCTCTGCCGCAAGCCTCCAGCTTCTTTTTGAATGTTCTGGTCTTGAGGCCCCTCAGGACCTCTGCATTGGCCCGCTCGGCCTGGCCGTTGCTTCGGGGGTGTGCCACTGAAGCGTAGCATATCTGCGTTCCAAGGTTAGCACAGTATGTTTTGAAGAGGTTGCTGGTGAACTGCGAACCGTTTGTCGGTGATGATGCGGTTTGGCACCCCGAACTGGCTCACGATGCCCTTGATGAACTTGACCGCTGAACCCGCGGGGATGGTGCGGACGGCTTCCACCTCGAGCCACTTGGTGAATTTGTCCACGGCGACGTAGAGGTAGCGATAGCCCCGTGGTGCCCGGGGAAACGGGCCCAGGATATCGAGCCCCCAGACTGCGAATGGCCATGTGAGGGGTATGGTCTGCAGACCCCCCGCCGGCTGATGGATCTGCTTTGCATGGAATTGACAGGCTTCACAGGCCTTTACCAGTTCGACGGCGTCATTGAGCGCGGTAGGCCAATAGAAACCGCTTCGGAATGCCTTGCCCACGAGGGTTCGCGATGACGAGTGGTGCCTGCAATCTCCACCGTGTATGTCCGCCAGCAGCTCTTTCCCTTGTTCCCTGGAGATGCCGCATAGGGATACATCATTTGGTCGCTTCCGGTAGAGTTCCCCATCCCTGATGCAGTATGTTGTGGCCTGCCGCGCCATGCATTATGCTTCCTCCTCCTTCTTTGGCAAGATCCCTTGTGTCAGATAGCTCTGGAGCTCCGTGACCCAGCATCCCTCCTGAGGCTCCACTGTCAAGAGCAAGCGCACCCCCGAGGCCGGCCCGCAGATCGGGGCTCCCGAGGCTGGCGGCCGGGGGAGCTCCTCCCGAGGCTGCACCATGCTTGACAGTGACGGCGTGGCCGAGGGCTTGAAGGGCCGCTCCTCGAAGATGCCTGGCTCCTGAGGCAGCCGCCTGGACGCTCGTTTGGCGATGTCGTCGGCCTCCTGATTGGTGCCACGGGGTACGTGCTGTAACTCCAGCCCCCAGAACTGCTTCTCCATCCTGCGGACCTCCGCAAGGTAGGCTTCCATGTGCTCATCCCTTGGCTCGTATACTTTGTTGGAGAAGTTGACGAGGAGTTGTGAATCACCTTTGATGGTAAGGCGCTTTACTTCGAGGGCGACCGCGGCCTTCAGGCCCGCTATCAGGCCTTCATATTCTGCTATATTGTTGGAGACCTTTTCTCCGTGTTGGAAACAGAGCTACATGGCGTAGTAGAGCTTGTCTTGGGTAGGAGATATAAGTACCGCGCCAGCCCCCGCGCCGTGCATGGAGAACGCCCCGTCGAAGTACATGACCCAACCGTCCGGCGCCTCACTTCCCGGGGAGAGGGATCGATCCTCCCCAGCCTTTAGGCCCGACGCCTCTGTCCACTCTGCCACGAAATCTGCCAAGGCGGCCCCCTTGATGACTCGGGTCGTGCTGAATTCGAGCTGAAATGCTTGCAGCTCAATGTTCCACTCGGCGACCCTTCCGGCTGAGTTAGGGCTTCGGAGCACTCTTTCCAAGGGGTACACGGAGACAACCTTGATAGGATGACCCTGAAAGTAGTGCCCCAGCTTGCGCGAGGCCACCAGTAGCGCGAGGAGAAGTTTCTGAGGCATGGGGTACCGTGCCCTCGCATCTCGCAACACCGTGCTGACGAAGTACACCGGGTGCTCGACGAGGCTTGGAGCGTCGGTGCTGGTGGCGTCATCCGGAAACCGCGGTGCCTCCTGAGGCGGCGGGGCCTCCAGAAGCTGTTCGCCTGGGGGAAGGGTCTTTCCCGCTCCTGGTGCGTCCCCCTGCGGCGGCTGATCTTCCTCAATCGTGGTGGTGTTCTCTGTGAGTCCTTTTTGGTCCTGTTTTGCCTTGGCGCGGGCAGCTGCCGTAGCCTTGGTCCGACGCTCCTCCCTAACCGCCACCAGGGCCGCGTTGGCTTAGTAGGGAGTGGCGGCGAGGTAGAGTACCAGGGGATCTTGTGGGCGTGGGGCCACCATCACCGGTGGGCTGGTCAGGTATCTCTTGAGGTCTTGGAATGCTTTGTCGGCCTCTTTAGTCCATTCAATGGGCCCCTTTTTCTTCATCAACTGGAAGAAAGGTAGCGCCCGCTCCCCCAACCTGGAGATGAAGCGCCCCAGGGCAGTCACGCGCCCAGTGAGCTTCTGCATCTCTCTGAGGGTCTTTGGCGGGCTCATGTCCTCGACCGCCTTGACCTTTTATGGGTTGGCCTCGATGCCTCGGTGGGATACGAGGAAACCCAAGAGCTTGCCTGAGGGGACTCCAAACACACACTTCTCCGGGTTGAGCCTCAGGCTTACTGCGTTGAGGATTGCAAAGGTTTCCTCCAGGTCTTGTATCAGGGTCTTGGCCTCACGAGACTTTACCACAATGCCGTCGACGTACGCCTCCACGTTCTTCCCGAGTTGTGGGCCCAAGGTGATGTGCATGAGCCGCTGGAAGGTTGCCCCCGGGTTGCGTAGTCTGAAGGGCATGCATGTATAGCAGTATACCCCACACGGGGTTAGGAAGGACGTCTTCTCCACGTCTTCCACCGCCATCTTGATCTGATGATACCCGGAGAAGGCGTCCAAGAAGCATAACAGGTCACACTCAGCGGTGGAGTTGATGATTTGATCGATGCGTGGGAGCGGGAAAGGATCTTGCGGGCATGCTTTGTTGAGGTTGGTGAAGTCGACAGACATGCGTTCCTTCCCTCCCTTCTTTGGTACCACCACAGGGTTGGCCAACCAATCTGGATATCGAACCTCGTGAATGACCCCCGCGGCTTCTAGCTTGCGGGTCTCCTGGACGATGAAGGCCTGCTTTTCAGTGGACTGCCGCCTTGCCTTCTGCTTTACAGGGCGCACGTTGGGGCACACGTTGAGGTGGTGCTCGATCACGCCCCGTGGGATCCCTGCCAGCTGATCGGGCTCCCAAGCGAACACCTTCTTGTTTGCACTCAAGAACTTGACCAGGGCTTCCTCCTGCTCGGGCCCGAGGTGGGCGCCTATGGTGAAAGTGGCGCTGGTGGATCCGTCCTCGTCGACGGGTATCTGCTTGGTCTCCGGCTTGTCTTGGGTGAACAATTGTTTCTTCTTGGCTGGTGCAGCCCCCTTGGGCTCTGGGGCACCCGCGCTGGCGGGCTGTGCTGACGCCGCCGTCTTGAAGGTGAGCTGGAGTGCTCGCAACGCGTCCCCGGTGTCCCCAGGCACGGTGAGGACTCCGCTGCTCCCGGGCATCTTCATGAGGTTGTATGCCGGGTGAGTCGCGGCCATGAATTGGGCCAGCGCTGGGTAGTCGAGGATGGCATTGTAGGGGAGGCCGATGAGGGCGATGTCGAAGTCGACCAGCTCCGTGCGAAAATTGTTGTAGGTGCCGAAGGTCACTAGGAACCGGATCTGTCCCAAGGAGCTGGATGACCCGCCCCCGATGCCCATGAAGGGCTGGCTTGGCCGCAGCCGCCCCCGGGGTATGTAGAGGAGGTCGAAAGTTTCGACCGAAAGCACGTTGAGGCCCGCGCCACCATCGATGAGGGTCCTGGTGACAGCCACCTGGCAGATGGTGGGGGTGCACAACATCGGGATCGCACCCGAGCAGGCCGAGTTGGAGGGGTGGTCTTCCGAACTGAAGGCTAGCCTGGCCTGGGGCTCCGGCCGGTCCCGGGGAGCCCCCTGCCGCGCGGAGGTGGCGCCGACCTGGCGGATGAACGGCTTGACATGGTGACTGGAGGGCGGCGCCTGCGAGCCACCTAGGAGGGCCGCGACGACCGGGGAGGCCTGAGCGGCGCGGCGGGCGAGGAAGAGGCTGCGCGGCTCTTCCCAAGAGGCCACGGAGGGATGCAGGGGCGATACTCATTGCTTGTTCCCCGCCGGGCGGGTGGCGGTGTTGACGGCGGGAGACAGGGAGCGACGAGGGCGCGCGCCGACGGGAGCCGTCCGAGCGACTCGAGCGGCGCGAGCAGCCCGACGAGCATCAGCCATGGGCGCGATGGTTGGAGAAGAGCAGGGCGACGGAAGGCAAATTCCGGCGCACCCCTACCTGGCGCGCCAAATGTCGGATTTAGGGTTCCGGCATACCCTTGAGGTTCGAACACTGGGGTGCGCGCGGAGGTTTCGCCTTCTACCTACCTGTTCCTCGCCGAATCGCTAGGATCTAAACTACGAGAAGAACAACGCAAGAGACACAGGATTTATACTGGTTCAGGCCACCATTGTGGTGTAATACCCTACTCCAGTGTGTGGCGTGGTGGTTTGCCTCTTGGGCTGATGATGAACAATACAAGGAGGAACAGCCTCGCGAGGGTCTGTTCTTGTGGTCTCTCTCTTTTGCCGGCTGGATGGGTCGATCCTAGATGCCTATCTTATCTTCAGCTTCCTCCCAGATGCCTCTACCCTGTGGGTGGCTAGTCCATTTTATAGGCAAAGGCCCTGGGCCTCTTCCCAAAAATTGAGCGGGAAGGGCGCCAACAATCGGCCAATTTGAAGGGGAACATCTAGTACACTTATCCTAACAAAAGTTGGTCCTCGCCTGTCAAAGGCTCTGGTGGTGACGCTAACTTGGGCTCCACGGTGACCTCCATCCTGCCGTTGGACTGGTCTTGGTCTTGTTGCACCCAAATGGACGCCTTTGCTTGATGCTCCCGCCTGCGCTTGCTCCCCTTGTACCAAAGAGGAAAGAAGGACACTGCGCGGGCTGGCGCCCGGCAGGCGCCCTTGGTCGTAATGGCTTGCGTCATGGGTACCTCGCAAGGTACCCCGCCTTGAACTCTCCGCCTCCTCGTGAGCCAGCCTGACGAGGCCGAGCCTGAGGAAGTTCCTTGTCGTCCACCCCATGAGGCTTGGCCCCTCGCGAGGGTCTTGAGCTTGCTTTGATGAAGATGGGCCATGCTGGGCCCCCTTTGAGCCACGCCGCAGGCCGCAAGCAGGCAAGTCTGGGGACCCCCATTCCCAGAACGCCGACAGCAACTGCCGGTTTAAATCATTGAAGTTGAAGTTGGGACGGCTCAAGCGTCACTGCAATGACATGGGAACACTTATGGAAGCTTTGGTTAAGTATGCCGATTCTGATAATTCCAAGGATCCGAGTTTGATGACGAGGAACCGGAGAAGGGAAAGAAGAACGTCGGTGCAAAAGGGCTGCAGCATAACCAGGCGAGCCATGGGAATAACGGTAAGCGCAAGGTGGATAATAATTCTGGCTTTGTGGCTAACACCAATGTGTAGGGCAATAATCAGCGCCGTAAGGGTAAACCGCCCCCGCGGGGCGGAGGATCAGGGATGAATCTGGAGCGTCTATTGAACCAGCCTTGCCCCAAGCACTGGACGCAAGATAAACCGGCTACGCACTTATGGAAGGATTGCTTCATTATGCGAGAGTTCAAAAATTCAGATCTCTTCCGGTATGATCATGGACCGTCCGGTGGTTCAGGACCCGGGTTTCACGGGCCGGGTTATGGCGGAGGTAATTCCGGTTCAGGTTTTCAAGGCAACCAAGGTGGACAGGGCAATCAGGGCAACAAAGGTGGTTATAATCAACAAGGGAATCAGCAACAGCAGCAGTCGGGTTATCAGAGTAACCCGAAGTAGTTAAATGGTGGGCATTATCATGTCTTCACTACTAGCCTGTGCAAGCGCGATCAGAAGCTCCATAAGAGGGCAGTGAACCCCGTTGAACCGTCGGTGCCTTGTTATTTCTGCTGTTCTGAGCAGCCTATTGTGTGGAGTCGAGAAGACCATCCGCCCCGGGTTGATAATCCGGGTCATTTGGTGTTAGTGGTCGCACCATAGGTGGGAGGTTATAAGTTCACCAAAGTGCTCATGGATGGAGGGAGCAGTATCAATATCTTGTATTATGAAACCTTCTGGCGTATGGGATTGACGGATAAGAAACTTAAGCCGTCAAACACCGTTTTCACGGTGTGGTACCTGGTAAATTGGCCTACCCAGTTGGCAAGATAGCTCTGGAAGTGGTTTTTGGAGATGATCATGACTCAAGATCCGAGACGTTAACCTTTGAAGTGGTAAAAATCAGAAGTTCGTACCATGCCTTGTCTGGACGGCCGGCTTATGCTAAATTCATGGCAAGGCCGTGTTATGTTTATCTGCAGCTCAAGATGCCGGGTCATAAGGGGACCATCACGGTTCATGGCAGCTGCAAGAGCACACTAGAGTGCGAGGAGGGTGACGCGGCTTATGCTGAGTCGGTTTGTGCAACGGAGGAGTTGAAGTTCTATAAAGACAATGTTGATCCGGCAGATATGACTTCTCTGAAGAAGCCCAATACAGAGCATGATCCGGCTTGACGGCTGATGAGACTAAATTGGTTGATTTTGTTCCTGGCGATTCATCCAAGCAGTTCAGCATCAGCGTTAACTTGGATCTGAAACAGGAAAGCGCGCTCATCGAGTTCATCCATGAGAATCGGGACATCTCTGCATGGAAACCTTTTAACATGCCATGTGTACCGCGGGAACTTGCTGAGCACACCCTTAATATTGATCCCAAGTTTAAACCGGTCAAGCAATTTCTTCGCCGCTTTAATGAAGAGAGACGCAAGGCCATTGGAGAGGAGGTAGCCCGGCTACTGGTGGTAGCGTTTATTGTGGAGGGTTTTCACCCTGAGTGGTTGGCTAACCCGGTGTTGGTACTTAAGAAGAACGGCACTTGGCGTATGTGTGTGGACTACACTGATTTGAACAAAGCTTGCCCAGCTGATCCCTTTTCACTCTCTTGTTTTGATCAAATTATTAATGCTACGGCGGGTTGCGAGCGTTTGAGTTTTCTGGATGCTTATTCGGGTTACCATCAGATCAAAATGGAAGTTAAGGACTAGGAGAAGACGACCTTTATAACTCCTTTTGGAGCCTTCTGCTATGTTTCTATGCCTTTTGGGCTCAAGTAATTGCCTCCATAATCAGATTGGGCGCAATGTTCATTCTTATGTGGATGATATCATGGTGAAATCCAGGAAAGTAGAGACACTCATAGCTGACTTGCAAGAAACTTTTGATAATCTGAGGGTTTATAAGATGATGCTTAGTCCAGCCAAATGTGTTTTCCGTGTGCCAGATGGCAAGCTCTTGGGTTTTTTTGGTGTATAACAGGGGCATTGAGGCTAATCCAGAAAAGATCAAGGCTATCACATCCCTGGCTAAACCGGCGTGTATCAACGACGTTCAAAGACTGGCGGGTCAGATTGCAGCACTCAGCCGGTTTATCAGCCGGTTGGGGGAGAAGGCGATCCCGCTTTATTAGATGATGAAGAAAACAAACAACTTTGTTTGGAGTGATGTTGCTGATGCGGCGTTTGAGGATTTGAAGAAGCAGTTGGCCGAACCGCCCGTCCTTGCTGCCCCCATTGATAAGGAATCATTGCTGTTATACGTTGCTGCTATTTCCCGGGATGTTAGCGTGGCTATTATGGTGGAGCGCAAGGAGGCTGGTAAGGAGTATCCGGTTCAATGGCTGGTTTATTATATCAGTGAGGTACTTACCGAGTCCAAACAGAGATATCCCCATTGGCAGAAGCTGGTGTATGGAGTGTTTATGGCAAGCCGGAAGCTTAAGCAATACTTTCAAGGCCATCCCATCACTATGGTCAGTTCTGCTCCATTGGGAGACATCATTGAAAACAAGGAGGCAACTGGCCGGGTTGCTAAGTGGGCTATTGAGCTTGGGCCTCACGGGTTAAAATACATGCCTCGCGCTGCTATCAAGTCCCAAGCGCTCGTAGACTTCACCAACGACTGGACAGAGTTGTAGTCACCGGAGGATAAACCGAATAACACATACTGGACTATTCACTTTGATGGATCCAGACAATTGGAGGGCTCGGGGGCTGGAGTGGTTCTTACTTCCCCTCGAGGTGACAAATTTTGTTATGTTCTCTGCTTAATGTCTCCCTGTACTAACAGTGCAGCTGAGTATGAGGCCTTACTCCATGGTCTGCGGATGGCCAAGGAGATGAACTTAATCCGGGTACGTTGCTTTGGTGACTCTTATTTAGTGGCTCAACAAGTATCCGGTATATGGGATTCCTAGGATCCACTCACGGCGGCTTATCGGTGGGAGGTGGATGTCATTGCTGTTCACTTCATGGGTTATCAGGTCGAGCACATTGATCGGCGCAAAATGAAGTGGCACACGCTTTAAGCCGGCTCGGATCCCAGCGTAAACCGGTGCCGCCTAATGTTTTTCTGGATGTTCTGCATAATCCGTTGGTCATGGTACCAACGGAGGAGGATCTGGCGATTCCTGACCCGAAAGCTCAATCGGTGGCCGTTCTTCATGCTATCCCTGATTGGACATTGTCGTACCTGGCATACATGAACCGGGGCAAGTTACCAGAGGACGGAGTTTTAGCCAAGCAGATAATCCGGCGATCTAAGTCCATGACTATCGCCAATGGCAAGTTGCATCATTCCAGTGCCTCAGGGCCATTTCAGCATTGTGTTTCTCCTGAAGAAGGCTGTGAGATCTTGCGTGAAATACACGAAGGAGATTGTGGTCATCATGCCGTTTAAAAATCTTTAGTGGCTAAGGCTTTCCGGCTTGGTTTTTACTGGTTAACAACTCATGCTGATGCGGAGGATCTGGTCCAAAAGTGTGATGGCTGTCAGAAATTTGCACGTCAAGCTCATGTTCCGGCTCAGGAGTTGAGGATGATTCCAATCCCCTGGCCGTTTGCAACTTGGGGGCTGGATATGGTTGGGCCTTTTAATAGGTCCAAGGATAAGAAGACCCACCTTCTGGTGCTAGTTGATAAATTTACCAAGTGGGTGGAGGCAGAGCCAGTGAGAAAGTGTGATGCGGCCACGACAGTTCAATTCATGAAAAAGGTGATCTTCCGCTTTGGTTTTCCACATAGCATTATAACAGATAATGGCACGAATCTCTCCAAGGGAGCTATGGAAGAATTCTGTCAAATTGAGCACATCTGGCTTGATGTGTCATCAGTTGCCCACCCTCAATCTAATGGTCAAGCGGAGAGAGCTAATCAGTAAATCTTAAAGGGTATCAAGCCCCGGCTTATGGTCCCTTTCAAACGGACACTGGGTTGTTGGGTGGAGGAGTTTCCTTCTGTTTTATGAAGCATTAACACCACCCCCAATAGATCTAAGGTTACACACCCTTCTTTATGGTTTATGGAGCGGAAGCAGTTCTCCCAAGTGATATTCGCCACGACTCGCCCCGAGTGGCAGCTTATGTTGAAGCGGACAATGAAAGAGCACGCTAGGATGCATTGGACCTGTTAGATGAACAGCGGGACATTGCAGCAGCTTGCTCGGTGATTTATCAGCAAGACCTGCGGTGTTATCACAGTCGCCGGGTTAAAACCAGGACTTTCCAAGAAGGCGACTTGGTGCTCCGGCTCATCCAAGATCAGACTGACATGCACAAGTTATCTCCGCCTTGGAAAGGGGCTTTTGTGGTCAGCAAGAACCTGAACAACGGGTCATACTACCCCATTGATGTTCGAGAGCACAAAGACTCACGCAAATCAGAGGAGGAGACTCGTCGGCCATGGAATATAGCTCATCTTAGGCATTACTACACCTGAGCCACAGGCTCCTACTATGTTTATATTTTTGACAATGTACATATTATGATTGATAGATAAAACCGACATCCTTGCTAAAGCGGGGTCTCTGCCGTTTCGTCTTATATGTCTTCTTGGTTACATGGAGGCTCATGCTTATAAGCGGAGTTTTTCATGAAACCGGCTTATAAAGCCACAATATAGCTTGGGAGCTTCACACCCAAGGGACCAAAGAGAGTTTGTTGCCACGCACAACTCAAACATAGTACCCATTGAGCACAGCTCACAATGTTACTTGGGGGCTCTTTGTGCACAGCAAGAAAGAATTTGAAAGGACCCTTGTAATAGGCTATCAAGCCAGGCTTGGAAGCCAGGTGTATTCACCTAAAACCCCGGGTTAACCTACGTTCATCAAGTAAGCCACTCCGTCCAGGTAATCCTGGTGTGACCCACCGAACGTTTGTCAAGTCAATCTTATACAGACCCTGAACTTGTCAAAGTTAACACGACGATTGGTTAATTGGAGGCCCATCTTAAAAGGCTTTGTCAAATGGTTTAACTCAGCGGCCTGGCAGCCCATGAAAAGCCTCGAATTTGGGCCTGGCAGCCCTTGAAAAGCCTCGACTACAAGTTTTTATTTGATTTTGGTGTTTGCAAGTTTTCTTTCCTTTGATAAGGTTTTAAGATAAACCAACATCTATTGACCCGACCTAACTATAAGTCATTACATCAACCCGGTGTTTCTTAACCCGGCGCGGCTCTCAACTATCAGTTGTTAGCACAAAATCAATTATGAACCGGCGTTTCTTAGTCCGGTCTGGCATTGACTATAAGTCGCCAGGATGATCATCCGGTGTTTATCATAATCCGGCATGGCTTATTATATACCAGCATAGCATGGTAGGAGTTATCAACACTCAAGATTTGGGTTCTCACCCTTACTACAAAAATGATTGGTAAACCAATGATGTGATTTAAATCACAGGTATAATATATTTTCATATTTCATTATCTTTACAGCCTTTGTTATAAACTCTGGCTTCATATTGGGCATCATAACCCGTCCGGCAGTAAACTGTCAGGACAAGTTTTCAGTTTATTACATGTAGAAAACAGGATTGCATAACACTGATAAAGATCATAAGCAGATATTGCATATTATGACAAAGTGGTAGTCTCAGGAAAGTGATTATGCACGACGGCATAGCAGACCAAGTGTTTCAAGCTATGCACGATGGCATAGCAGACCAAGTGTTTTAAGCTAGCCTATTACAAGGCGTTTTAACCGCCCAAAAGGGTAATTGTTTTTTCTACAGAGGATGGTGCACAAATGATAAACTGGCTTCCGGATTATCGTTCCTCTTCAGCTTGATGAGAAGTTTGTGGATCACCCTACGCCGGTTCAACCTCCGCCTCCCCATCCACTGGCTCAAAAGACAACTTCATCACTTATAAGATCTGACGGTTCAACATCAGGGGCATAAGTATGCTTACGAGTTGGTGGGATTAGATTTTGGGCTTCATAAAGCGATGCAGCGATCCGTCTGTTGTCTGCATCATAAATGGACCAGCGGTAAGACAGGTCAGTCTCTTCGTCCAGTTTGCTGGCAAGCGGGTGCATCTCCTTTGTCAACGCTTTAAGGGCATCCTCGTCAAATTCTGACCCGTCTTCTTTTTGACTCGGATAACCATTACCAATATCCTCCGGATCAAGATCAGCTATCCAAGCCTTCGCCCGAGTCAAGGCAGATAAAGCACCAGCTCTTGCAGCAGATCTCTTCACTTCTTCTAGCTGGCCAGGTGTCATGGAGAGCTTGGCCAGGGTATCTTTGATTAAAGTTGGTGCCGGTTTGTTGTATGAAGAAGTGCAGATAACTCGTTGAGCGCCAGTATATAGCTGCTCAATAAAGGTATAAGCAGCCTTCAGCTTCTTGCGCATATCTGAGCCAAGATGGGCGACGTGGCTACCTACAATGGTTACAATATTGTTGTTAAACTGGCGGTTTCAAGGCTGATGAAGTACGGTTCATTACAAAGCTACTTACAAAAGATAGCAGAAGTCATAGCATTGATCTGCCGCTTTAAACTAGTCAGCTCTTCCGCCACCTGTTTAAGTGCCGCTTCAGCATCCTCAGCCCGTTTTAACAGAGTGGCCTTCTCAGTCTCCCAGTCTGCCCGCTCGCCTTTGAAGCCATCCTGCAATTGTTCCATGGCTATTAAAGTGCCCTTCAGTTCATCCTTCGCCTTGGATGTTTCGGCTTGTTGGGACTTGGTGTTTTCTTGGAGGTCGGTGATTTGAGAATCTTTGTTGGTTAAATCTGCCCGCAAAACACAGAACAGTAAATTGGCAATACTTTATTTTTCTTTCAAAGTCCCAAGCACATAACAAGTTATAAACTTGGCACTTGGGGGCTAATGCGGATTGCTTTTTCTTAAAAGATATTTGAAGTCCCAAGGCTCAATACAAGTATTAATGTTGGCACTTGGGGGCTAATGCTTAATTGGTCAGATAAACCTGATGTGAAGGAATTAACCAAGGATAAGCTTTACAACAGGAAGTACCGGTTCATCTTGAAGAGATAAACCGTCCCTTGGGGGCTATTGGAGTTAAGGATTGAAGCAGATTCGAAGGGAAAAGGGCTTATGCAAAGGAATAAATATTTACCTCATATCGCTCTTTCATCAGGTTTACCAAACCGACTTCATAGTCACGAATTGTATACAGCCGGTTCAAATATCCAGAATGGATGTCTTGAGCATTGAGATGAGCATAACTTGACAAATCAGTCTTCCACTTGCCTTTCTCCACAGCAGCAAATTCTTCTTTGGCACTGTGCTTTGATAAAGCGATAAGGTTGCCAGGAGTGGTATGGCCAAAGCCAGTAATCACAACATCATCTGTTGTGCCTTCAGCTGTCTTATTTGGGGTCGGCGGTTTATCAGAGGCCTTTGCTGGTCTTGGAGGATCAACAGATGGGCTTGGCGGATCAGCGTGTGGGCTTGCTGGATTTGCCTCTGGTGGATCAGCAAAGGTATCCTGGCCCTGAGGTGCCGGGTCATCCAAATCAATATCAGCAGTTTGATCAACAGCCTCTGAGGCCCTCTCCGGTTCAGTGGATGGATTATCGTCAGTTGGTTTACTCAACTTAGCTTTCTTGCTAAGTCTGGCTTTGGCACTGAAGAAAGCAGATGCAGAAGTCAGTACAGTAAACCGGTGCAAGGCATAAAAAGTTAAAGCGTCATTTGTTTACCCGGGAACAATCTTGAGGGGAGGCATCTGTGTGGCTGATGATTCGCCGGAGGATGAATTGGAGGTACCCTGATAATTTGAATCAAACGGGTTAAGAGGGTATCGTAAGTAACCCGCTTTGGGATAAGATGTATTAGAAGTACAAGAGACATCTGGACGGCGTTTTCGAACTGGGGTGTCTGGTAAACCGGAGGAGGTAACTTGTTGGCCACTATGCCGGGTTGTGCGACGAGCTTCATGTTGCTGTGTCTTCAAAGAAAAGTGCGGATCCAAATAAGCGAGAGGATGTGAACGTTTTACTTTTCGGACTGCGCGATGGAGTTTTTTTACTGGCACATGATCTGAAAAGGAAGAAAGGGAAATTACCTCTACATGATCAGTGCGGCTGGCTTCCACATCATCCTAATAATGATCATTGTCAATAAGGTGCATGAAAAATGAACCAAGGGAATCAAGTTCTACCTCTGATTCCGAGTCATCAACATCTTCGGCTGGATCAGGGGACTCGGTGGTTCTTTTCTTTGTTGGCTTCTTTGAGGCCTTACTCTTAACACGAGGCGCTCTCACCGGTTTATCTTGTGGTTTGCCGGTTTGTCTTGATATTTCCTCTTCCAGAACGGATCATTGCTCTGCAAAGATAAACAGAAGGTCATCCAAAAGTGTCAACAGGACGGCGAATTAAAAGCAGAAACATACAATTCTTACAGCGGGCGGTTTATTGGAGGCATAAAAGGGACACAGCCGAGTCTCGCTGCACTCAGATATCGGTTCATCCAACATCTTTTTGATAGCTTCAGTAATTTGTTCATCAGTTAGCTGAATATCAATATGACGTTGAGGATCTTTCAAGTCTCCTGTGCACTCGCCATTAAACCGGGACGCTGGCTTAAGGGCAAGATACTCCACAAAACCCAGCAATGGACAAGGTCAATACCGGTTAAATTGTTTCCCATAAAAGCCCGGATCTTAGAAATATGTGGTGCATATTTCGATTGTTCCTTGGCAGTAAGCCGTTGAGGCAATGGATGTTCATTATTGAGCCGGTGAGCACGATAATCCGACAGAGGATTTTCATCATCAGGAGCGGTATTCCGGCAGTAAAACCACGTTCGATTCCAGTCCTTGGTGTGGCTGTGATGTTTGGCGTGAGGAAAATTGACTTCTTTCCATTTTTGAATTGACACCCCGCCAAGTTCAGTGTTGGGGCCATCGGTAAATTCAGTACGGCGGTTCAAGTGGAAGAAGTCTCTGAAAAATTCAATGGTCGGTTCTTCTTATAGATAAACCTCACATAACACTTGGAAATTGCAAATGTTGGACACGGAGTTCGGTCCAATATCTTGAGGGCGGAGTTGGAAGCTGGAAAGTACATCCCAGAATTTTTTTGATCCGGGAGGGCTAAACCCTCGGTCCAGATGATGTACAAACACAACTACTTCTCCATCTTGAGGTTCAAGAGGATTTTCAGCACCCGGGACTCTCCAATGGATGGTTTCTTGCTTTGCTAAAGCGCTAGTCAAAACATACCCAGTAAGTTTCTCTTCCGTAACCCGGGAGGGAACCCAATTGCAAGAGAAGAACTGTTTGTCCATTTTTGAGGACAAGCTGTAAAAGAAGTTCAAACGTCGGATTACGGTTCAAGATCGATATGCATAAACCGACGCCAGGCCGGGAGAAGGAATCAATCAGAGAAAATATACATCTTAAACCGGATACTGATGCTCAGGTAAAATTGGCAGTTTAAGAGAGGGCTAACGGTACCTGGCAGATTATCAACTTTTAACGGTTAAACCGCCTACAGTGGTATGGAAGAAACAGATCTGAAAGTTACTAAGTGCTGCAGAAATAGGTTTCACAGGCTAAAGTTATAATTATGGATCTAGCGCAGTTCAGGAAGAGGAAAAATCTCAAATCCCTAAAATGACGACAGCAGAACAGCAAAGGTCCAGATGGGATCTATTCATGGATGAAGGGATGCTATGGTGAGGAATAATAAATTATAGTTTCAGCCGTGCGGGGAAGATGTCAAGTTCGTCAATATATGATGGGACAGTAAGGGAGAGCAATGAACGCCGACGAATACTGATGAACACTGACGAAGGTGTGAAACCCTAATGCAGATCTAGGGTTGAAGAGAGAGGGCTTACCGGCTTCACAGGAGTGGAGGAGCAGTGCCACGGTTATCTGGTACGTTCAGGTCGATGCAGCGGCCAGGGGTGATGTAGCGCTTGAAGGGCGAGGGTGACGGCGGAGCTTTAGGGCTCGGGCGTTGCATGGAGGAAGAAGAGGCGAAGAAACATGGAAGGGGAAGAAAAAAATACCCCTGGTCCTATTTATAAGGCAAATGGATAAGTAGGCAGGAAGGGAATCGAGGAGCCCAAAACGGAGAATGGGGCATAGCTGTCGTCTCGGTCTTCGGAAATTAATTAATAAAAGAAGTATTTACAGGTTTTTATACGGAGAATGGGGCATAGTTGTCGTCATGACGATTCGCTGCAATCTTAGAAGATGACGTCATGGCGGTTTATCAAGTTCATATGGACATGATGTCATGGCGGTTTACAAGGATTATACGAGGATATTCAAGGAGTTTTTTCTAAGTGAGAAGATTGACATGAACAGGTTCAAATCAATCTGGGGCCTAATTTGGGGATATAACTACTGAGTATAAACCTCCCAGGAGGGGCCGGTTTATACTCATCCATATTGAAGCCCATGAAGATGGAGAGTATGGCGCTCTACCATTGAAGCTTAGAGGCCGAGAGCCCAAAGGTGGTTTAGAGCCCATAAACGTAAACCGTCATGAGATGTGTAAACTTGTGTTGTAAGTTAGGGAAGGTAGAAACCGAGCCGAACACGTGTATGAGCCGGGCTCGGTGTTCTGTAAACCGCCGGGCGTCAACCTGTGTATATAAAGGGACGACCCGGTGGCGGTTCAGGGACAAGAAACAACAACTCGAGAGATAGGTAAAGTGGATTCGCTCCCTGCTCATCGAGACCCCATCAATTCCACCACAACTGGATCATAGGATTTCACCTTCACCGCAAGGGGATGAACCAGTATAAACTCCCCGTGTCCTTTGTTCCGGTTTAACCCCTTTTTTGCTAATCTCGTTGCAATGGCTCCACGACTAAGTCCTCTCATTACGACATCTGACGTGTTAATTCCACGAAACCATCCCAAATTTGTCTGGCAGCCTCTGAGATGACGATTGAAAGCTAAGTGTTGAAACTTGAAACACCCAAACTGACTCAACTCGGTTTGGTTGTTTGAACTTTCAAAACATGGCTTTAATCCTCATTGTGAAGGCTGCCAGACAAATTTGCTAAGGTGTTCGACTGTCGTCGGCCACCAGAACTATTGTCAAGTTAGTTTTCATCGTGCTCATATGATTCACGTTCGTTACTTTGATAATTTGATATGTGGGTGGATCGGTGCTTGGGTGTTGTCCTTACTCGGACAAGCCTCCCACTTATGATTAACCCCTCTCACAAGCATCCCCAACTATGAAAGAAGAACGAACATAAATCTAACCATAACATCAAACATGTGGATCCAAATCAACCCCTTACGAAGCAACACATAAACTAGGGTTTAAGCTTCTATCACTCTAGCAACCCATCATCTACTTATTACTTCCCAATGCCTTCCCTACGCCCAAAACATTGTGAAGTGTCATTTAGTCAACGTTCACATACACCACTAGAGGAAAGATAACATACATCTCATCAAAATATCGAACGAATACCAAATTCACATGATTACTTATATCAAGACTTCTCCCATGTCCTGAAGAACAAACATAACTACTCACAAAGCATATTCATGTTCAAGATCAAAGGGGTATCGAATATCATTAAGGATCTGAACATATGATCTTCCACCAAATAAACCAACTAGCATCAACTATGAGGAGTAATCAACACTCACTACTGGAATCAGGAACTTTGCCGTCAGCCGGTTCTTTGTCATCAACTAGCTGATGGCAAAGAGGGTCTTTCCATCATCTTGAGGAAAACAGATGGCAAAGAAACAGCTGACAACAAAGAAACTGTTTGCCGTCCGCAGAGTCTTTGCCGTCAGCTAGCTGATGGCAAAGAACCTTTGCCGTCCCCTAGCGGACGACAATGAGGCAAGGTGGGCCATTGGTGACAGCCACCTAACGACCAATTTCTTTGCCGTCCGCTAGCTGATGGCAAAGAATCTTTGCCATCAGCTTGCATACGGCAAATGAATTGTCCAAATTAACTTCCGTTAGCTAGGCTCTTTGCCGTCCGCTAGCGGACGACAAAGAGTTGTGCCCTATATAACAAAACACCCAGCCCTGCCCCTCTCTCCACCTCTCTCTCCCTCCCCTCATCCTAACACCGTGCCGCCGCCCCGCCTCGTCCGCTCCGCCCCGCCCCGCCACCCCGCCCCATCACTTCGGGCCGCTCCACCCAGTCGCTTCGGGCCGCTCCACCCCGCCGCGCCAGGCCGCCCTGGCCCGCCTCATCACCCGTCGCACCAGGCTCCCCTGGCCCGCCTTGCCGCCCCGGTTGCCCCGCCCCTCCATGCCGCCACGCCCCGCCACGCCACCCCGGCCGCTCCACCCCGCCGCCCCGCCTCGCCGCCCCGGCCGCTCGAAGGTGAGACTTTTTTCGTCTTCTGTTTTTTAATTTAGTTTAATTACGTTTAGTATAATTTAGTTTAGGTTTTGTTTAGTTTAATTAGTTTAGTTTAGGTTTATAGTTTAGTTTAGTTTAGGTTAAGTTTTTGGTTTACTTTAGGTTTAGTTTAGCTAGTTTAGTTTAGGTTTAGTTTAGTTAGTTTAGTTCAGGTTTAGATTAGTTTAGTTTAGGTTAAGTTTTTGGTTTACTTTGAACATGTGAAATTTATTTTTATTTTTTTTAGTTAAGCATTTATTCTCGCATCGACGTCGACGATGCCTATTCCGCATCCTCGTTGTTGACTCGGCGAAGGAGGCCTGCTCGATCAGAGGGGCCATGTTCGAGATTGGGCTCTGCCGGGCTGGTACTGGGAGGTTCTACCTTTCGGGGGGCGCAGCTTGGTGAGGAGCCAGCCCGTCGTTGACCCGAACCTTGTTTGGTGGCGGTCGCGCGGGCCAGTGATGGTGCTGAGGCTTTCGGACACCACGGATGTGGTACGTCACCATGTCAGCAAGGAGGATGAGCACATCCATCGCTACATGGTTGTGTTGGAGGGCTGGTTCGACAATACCTAGCAGGTTCTTTAGGGACCTCACTGGAGCTATGATCCTGTCATGGTTCCTTCTCTTTGGGTGTCCACTGCCCGCGCCAATACCCATCGTTCACTACGGTTCTAGCTGTATTAGCGATGCTATTTGTATGATACTATTCAAGATGTATTAGTGATAATATTCAACGATGTACGGACGCAAGAGATGTTGTAGTTTTGCTTATTGAATGCATGCTAATTTAGTTTAAAAGGGGATGAGCGGATTAGGGGGTTCCTCGGTGTCGATGGTTCCCTAAATAGCAAGTATAGTCAGTGCGACATACATGTGGCCATCGGTGTCGAATACTACATCCACGTCCCACAAGTGACACAGGGGTCCTGCATCCGCAGCAACGGTGATAGGCGTTGATGGCGGTCGAACACCATCTGTTGGGGATATAACTACTGAGTGTAAACCGCCTAGGCGGGGCCGGTTTATACTCATCGGTATTGGAGCCCATGAAGACAGGGAGTATGGTGCTCTACCATTGAAGCTTAGAGGCCCATAGCCCAAAGGCGGTTTAGAGCCCATAAACGTAAACCTTCATGAGATGTGTAAACTTGTGTTGTAAGTTAGGAAAGGTAGAAACCGAGCCGAACACGTGTATGAGCCGGCCTCGGTGTTCTATAAACAGCCGGGCATCAACTTTTGTATATAATGGGACGACCCAGCGGCGGTTCAGGGACAAGAAACAACAACTCAAGAGATAGGTAAAGCGGATTCGCTCCCTGCTCATCGAGACGCCATCAATTCAACCACAACTGAATCGTAGGCTTTTACCTTCACCGCAAGGGGCCGAACTAGTATAAACTCCCCATGTCCTTTGTTCCTGTTTAACCCCTTTTTTGCTAATCTCGTTCCGATGGCTCCACGACTAAGTCCTCTCACTAGGACATCTAACGTGTTAATTCCACGACAGTTGGCGCCCACCGTGGGGCTATCGCATGATTGTTTCGAATTCTTAAGGGGCAACTTTGAAGGACTCAAGGGATTCGCAGTTGCCCGGATGATCAACATTCGTCGCGGCAAGCTCTACATCGACGATGCAGGCTGGGACCCCGAGGCTGGCTCAATTGAGTATGGATATTGGGTTCCCTTTGGCGGAATTCACGTTTTCATCGGCAAGATCGGCGAACCGGGCCCTGAGCCGGACATCCCCACCGACCTTGTCGAGACGGCTCAGCGTGCGAGTCCTGCCCGGGTTCAGCCTGCCATGAAGCGTGCGTTTGTAGGATTCATCCGTGGTGCGGAATCTGAACCGGTGTCCGACGGTGAGATGGTCGTCTACTGAGATGGCGAGTCATCTAATGGCGAAACCAAGTCGTTGTACCAATTGAAAGATGGCCTGATCGAGGGCTGTTTCGATGGCGACAATATTCCGGACCCCTTTGAACCGCCAAACCAGGTTGCAATCTTCATGGCCGGTACGCAGCCCACATTGCAATCTTCATCTGCAACAGCAATGATTTCCGGATCGGCAGCTGGGGTAGGAGGCCCTGCGCGCCGGCCGGCTCAAGTTCTGTCTAGTTTATTGGAAGCCTGGACGACGTTATTGACCACGGCAGTTACCCCGGAGACTCAGGATCAGCATAACGCGGAGGTTACAAAGCTGTGGGATTAGATAGCTCAGGCCAAGGAAGACTTGGTGGCTGAGGAATCTAGGATGGCTACAGAACGGGCGGCTTTAGATTCCCAGTCATAGCAGATCCAGGTGCAGAATTACCATCTCATGCTGGATTAGAACGCATCAAACGAAGTGCTGAGGAGGAGGCACCGATCTCGTCTGTCACCAGTTTACGAAGGAATGAATCTCTTCAACACACCAGGAGCTGGACCAAGTGAACTGGTAACGGTAAACCGGACCGAGGAACCTGGGACAGTAGCACTGGATCAGCCACAGGTGATGGACCTGCCTCGACGAACAGATAACCCGCCGCAATACGTACCAACGCCATCGGGTCACTTCTCTAGCCTTTTGGATAACATGATTGCTGTGGCGTCTCGTATGGCAGCTATTCTGACTGAGGGCGAATCACTGGCGGTGGTGGAAACGCGACAGGCCAGGGATCTTCTTCAGACTGCTATGGTGCAGCAGCAGGCTTATTCATATAGATGAGACAGAATACATTCAACCCCTCGTCCGACCAAAAGTTACAGTAGGCACATTGATGAACTGGCTGTGTCAAGTAGTGTGCGGCATCGTGACGCCCCTCGAGGTCCTAATCCGGCGCGCGGGGGTATGAATGCTTAGGATGTGGTAAACAATGGCAGAGCACGGCGGGAGGCAGACTTAGCAGCGCAGTTGGCAGCACATTACACGAATCATCAACATGTTCCGGTTCAACCAACGACGTCAGTTGAACGTGGATTGGTTTTCAGCTCCTGGGGGGTACCGTGTCTCACCCCATCTCTGCGTAATGTACGGCTACCCAAGGATTTCAAGGGTCCGCGTAAAGTGCCTAATTACACCGCCGATTTACCCCCCGGGTCATGGATTCGGAGTTATGAGATGGCAATGAAGCGGCGTGTGCAAAATACTTCACCATGATGTTAGATGGAACGGCCCGCACTTGGTTAAAAAGTCTGTCGGTTAAATTGATTGGTTCAAGGGAGCAGTTGAAGGCCCGGTTTATAGCAAACTTCAAGGACACGTGCAAGCATCCCATGTCAATTGTGGATCTGGCCGCCTGTGTACAAGGAGAAGGTGAATCGACGACCCATTGGGTGCGCCGGGTTTCGGAAATTCTGCATTCATCGGACCGCATCAATGCTGATTCGGCAATCATAACATTGGAGAGCAACTGCCGGTTTAAACCGTTGAAGTTGAAGTTTGGACGGCTCAAGCGTCACTGCAATGACATGGGAACACTTATGTAAGCTTTGGTTAAGTATGCCGATTCTGCTAATTCCAAGGATCTGAGTCTGATGACGAGGAACCGGAGAAGGGAAAGAAGAACGTCGGTGCAAAAGGGCTGCAGCATAACTAGGCGAGCCATGGGAATAACGGTAAGCGCAAGGTGGATAATAATTCTGGTTTTGTGGCTAACACCAATGTGCAGGGCAATAATCAGCGCCGTAAGGGTAAACCGCCCCCGTGGGGCAGAGGATCAGCGATGAATCTGGAGCGTCTATTGAACCAGCCTTGCCCCAAGCACAGGATGCAAGATAAATCGGCTACGCGCTTATGGAAGGATTGCTTCATTATGCGAGAGTTCAAAAATTCAGATCTCTTCCGGTATGATCATGGACCGTGCGGCGGTTCAGGACCCAGGTTTCACGGGTCGAGTTATGATGGAGGTAATTCCGGTTCAGGTTTTCAAGGCAACCAAGGTGGACAGGGAAATCAAGGCAATCAGGGCAACCAATGTGGTTATAATCAACAAGGGAATCAGCAACAGCAGCAGTCGGGTTATCAGAGTAACCCGAAGCAGTCAAATGGTGGGCAGTATCATGACTTCACTACTAGCATGTGCAAGCGCGATCAGAAGCTCCATAAGAGGGCAGTGAACTCCGTTGAACCGGCGGTGCCTCGTTATTTGTGCTGGTCTGAGTAGCCTATTGTGTGGAGTCGAGAAGACCATCTGCCCCGGGTTGATAATCAGGGACATCTGGCGTTGGTGGTCGCACCACAGGTGGGTGGTTATAAGTTCACCAAAGTGCTCATGGATGGAGGGAGCAGTATCAACATCTTGTATTATGAAACCTTCTAGCGTATGGGATTGACAGATAAGAATCTTAAGCCGTCAAACACCGTTTTCACGGTGTGGTACCTGGAAAATCGGCCTACCCAGTTGGTAAGATAGCTCTGCAAGTGGTTTTTTGAGATGATCATGACTCAAGATCCGAGACGTTAACCTTTCAAGTGGTAAAAATCAAAAGTCCGTACCATGCCTTGTTTGGACGGCCGGTTTATGCTAAATTAATGGCAAGGCCGTGTTATGTTTATCTGCAGCTCAAGATGCCGGGACATAAGGGGACCATCACGGTTCATGGCAGCTGCAAGATCGCACTAGAGTGCGAGGAGGGTGACACGGCTTATGCTGAGTTGGTTTGTGCAACGGAGGAGTTGAAGTTCTATAAGGACAATGTTGATCCGGCAGATATGACTTCTCTGAAGAAGCCCACTACAGAGCATGATCCGGCTTTGAAGTTTAAATCGGCTGATGAGACTAAATTGGTTGATTTTGTTCCTGACGATTCATCCATGCAGTTCAGCATCAGCGTTAACTTGGATCTGAAACAGGAAAGCGCGCTCATCAAGTTCATCCATGAGAACCGGGACATCTTTGCATGGAAACCTTTTAACATGCCATGTGTACCGCGGGAACTCGCTGAGCACACCCTTAATATTGATCCCAAGTTTAAACCGGTGAAGCAATTTCTTCGCCGCTTTAACGAAGAGAGACGCAAGGCCATTGGAGAGGAGGTAGCCCGGCTACTGACGGTAGGGTTTATTGTAGAGGGTTTTCACCCTGAGTGGTTGGATAACCCGGTGTTGGTACCTAAGAGGAACGGCACTTGGCGTATGTGTGTGGACTACACTGACTTGAACAAAGCTTGCCCAGCTGATCCCTTTTCTCTCTCTTGTATTGATCAAATTATTGATGCTACGACGGGTTGCGAGCGTTTGAGTTTTCTGGATGCTTATTCGGGTTACCATCAGATCAAAATGGAAGTTAAGGACTAGGAGAAGACGGCCTTTATAACTCCTTTTGGAGCCTTCTCCTATGTTTCTATGCCTTTTGGGCTCAAGTAATTGCCTCCATAATCAGATTGGGCGCAATGTTCATGCTTATGTGGATGATATCATGGTGAAATCTAGGAAAGTAGAGACACTCATAGCTGACTTGCAGGAAACTTTTGACAACCTAAGGGTTTATAAGATGATGCTTAATCTGGCCAAATGTGTTTTCGGTGTGCCAGATGGCAAGCTCTTGGGTTTTTTGGTGTCTAATAGGGGCATTGAGGCTAATTCGGAAAAGATCAAGGCTATCACATCCCTGGCTAAACCGGCGTGTATCAACGACGTTCAAAGAACGGCGGGTTAGATTGCAGCACTCAGCCGGTTTATCAGCCGGTTGGGGGAGAAGGCGATCCCTCTTTATTAGATTATGAAGAAAACAGACAACTTTGTTTGGAGTGATGTTGTTGATGCGGCGTTTGAGGATTTGAAGAAGCAGTTGGCCGAACCGCCCGTCCTTGCTGCCCCCATTGATAAGGAATCATTGCTGTCATACGTGGCTGCTAATGCCCGGGCTGTCAGTGTGTCTATTGTGGTGGAGCACAAGGAGGCTGGTAAGGAGTATCCGGTTCAATGGATGGTTTATTATATTAGTGAGGTACTTATCGAGTCCAAACAGAGATATCCCCATTAGCAGAAGCTGGTGTATGGAGTGTTTATGGCAAGCTGGAAGCTTAAGCAATACTTTTAAGGCCATCCCATCACTATGGTCAGGTCTGCACCATTGGGAGACATCATTCAAAACAAGGAGGCAACTGGCCGGGTTGCTAAGTGGGCTATTGAGCTTGGGCCTCACGGGTTGAAATACATGCCTCGCACTACTATCAAGTCCCAAGCGCTCGTAGACTTCATCAATGACTGGACAGAGTTGCAGGCACCGGAGGATAAACCGGATAACACATACTGGACTATTCACTTTGATGAATCCAGACAATTGGAGGGCTCGGGGGCTGGAGTGGTTCTTACTTCCCCTCAAGGTGACAAATTTTATTATGTTCTCTGCTTAATGTTTCCCTGTACTAACAGTGCAGCTGAGTATGAGGCCTTACTCAACGGTTTGCGGATGGCCAAGGAGATGAACTTAATCCGGGTACGTTGCTTTGGTGACTCCGATTTAGTGGCTCAACAAGTATCCGGTATGTGAGATTCCAAGGATCCACTCATGGCGGCTTATCGGCGGGAGGTGGACGTCATTGTTTTTCACTTCAAGGGTTATCAGGTCGAGCACATTGATCGGCGCAAAAATGAAGCGGCAGACGCTTTAAGCCGGCTCGCATCCCAGCGTAAACCGGTGTCGCCTAATGTTTTTCTGGATGTTCTGCATAATCCGTCGGTCAAGGTACCAACGGAGGAGGATCTGGCGATTCCTGACCCGAAAGCTCAATTGGTGGCGGTTCTTCATGCTATCCCTGATTGGACATTTTCGTACCTGGCGTACATGAACCGGGGAAAGTTACCAGAGGACGGAGTTTTAGCCAATCAGATAATCCGGCGATCTAAGTCCATGACTATCGTCAATGGCGAGTTGCATCATTGCAGTGCCTCAGGGGCGTTTCAGCGTTGTGTTTCTCCTGAAGAAGGCTGTGAGATCTTGTGTGAAATCCATGAAGGAGATTGTGGTCATCATGTCGTTTCAAAATCTTTAGTGGCTAAGGCTTTCCGGCATGGTTTTTACTAGTTAACAGCTCATGCTGATGCGGAGGATCTGGTCCGAAAGTGTGATGGCTGTCAGAAATTTGCATGTCAAGCTCATGTTCCGGCTCTGGAGTTGAGGATGATTCCAATCCCCTGGTCGTTTGCAACTTGGGGACTGGATATGGTTGGGCCTTTTAAAAGGTCCAAGGATAAGAAGACCCACCTTCTGGTGCTAGTTGATAAATTTACCAAGTGGGTGGAGGCAGAGCCAGTGAGCAAGTGTGATGCGGCCACGACAGTTCAATTCATGAAAAAGTTGATCTTCCGCTTTGGTTTTCCACACAGCATTATAACAGATAATGGCACGAATCTCTCCAAGGGAGCTATGGAAGAATTCTGTCAACTTGAGCACATCCGGCTTGATGTGTCATCAGTTGCCCACCCTCAATCTAATGGTCAAGCGGAGAGAGCTTATCAGGAAATCTTAAAGCGTATCAAGCCCCGACTTATGGTCCCTTTGAAGTGGACGCTGGGTTGTTGGGTGGAGGAGTTGCCTTCTGTTTTATGAAGCATTAAGACCACCCCCAATAGATCTACGGGTTACACACCCTTCTTTATGGTTTATGGAGCGGAAGCAGTTCTCCCAAGTGATATTCGCCACGACTCGCCCCGAGTGGCAGCTTACGTTGAAGCGGACAATGAAAGAGCACGCTAGGATGCATTGGACCTGTTAGATGAACAACGGGACATTGCGGCAGCTCGCTCGGCGATTTATCAGCAAGACCTACGGCGTTATCACAGTCGCCGTGTTAAAACCAAGACTTTCCAAGAAGGCGACTTGGTGCTCCGGCTCATCCAAGATCAGACTGACATGCACAAGTTATCTCCGCCTTGGGAAGGGCCTTTTGTGGTCAGCAAGAATGTGAACAACGGGTCATACTACCCCGTTGATGTTCGAGAGCACAAAGACTCACGCAAATCAGAGGAGGAGACTCGCCGGCCATGGAATATAGCTCATCTTAGGCATTACTACACCTGAGCCACAGGCTCCTACTATGTATATATTTTTTACAATGTATATATTATGATTAATAGATAAACCGACATCCTTGCTAAATCGGGGCCTCTGCCATTTCGTCTTATATGTCTTCTTGGTTACATGGGGGCTCATGCTTATAAGTGGAGTTTTTCATTAAACCGGCTTACAAAGCCACAACATAGCTTGGGAGCTTCACACCCAAGGGACCAAAGAGAGTCTGTTGCCACGCACAACTCAAACATAGTACCCATTGAGCACAAAGAGCTCACAATGTTGCTTGGGGGCTCTTTGTGCACATCAGCAAAGAGTTTGAAAGGACCCTTGTAATAGGCTATCAAGCCAGGCATGGAAGCCAGGTGTATTGACCTAAAACCCCGGGTTAACCTACCTTCATCAAGTAAGCCAATCCGTCCAGGTAATCCTGGTGTGACCGGCCGAACGTTTGTCAAGTCAATCTTATACAGACCCTGAACTTGCCAAAGTTAACATGACGATTAGTTAATTGGAGGCCCATCTTAAAAGGCTTTGTCAAATGGTTTAACTCAGCGGCCTGGCAGCCCATGAAAAGCCTCGAATTTGGGCCTGGCAGCCCTTGAAAAGCCTCGACTACAAGTTTTTATTTGATTTTGGTGTTTGCAAGTTTTCTTTCCTTTGATAAGGTTTTAAGATAAACCAACGTCTATTGACCCGACCTGACTATAAGTCATTACATCAACCCGGTGTTTCTTAACCCGGCGCAGCTTTCAACTATGAGTTGTTAGCACAAAATCAATTATGAATCGGCGTTTCTTAGCCCGGTCTGGCATTGACTATAAATTGCCAGGATGATCATCCGGTGTTTATCATAATCCGGCATGGCTTATGATATACCAGCACAGCATGGTAGGAGTTATCAACACTCAAGATTTGGGTGCTCACCCTTACTACAAAAATGATTGGTAAACCAACAATGTGATTTAAATCACAGGTATAATATATTTTCATATTTCATTATCTTTACAGCCTTTGTTATAAACTCTGGCTTCATATTGGGCATCATAACCCGTCCGGCGGTAAACTGCTAGGACAAGTTTTCAGTTTATTACATGTAGAAAACAGGATTGCATAACACTGATAAAGATCATAAGCAGATATTGCATATTATGACAAAGTGGCAGTCTCAGGAAAGTGATTATGCATGACGGCATAGCAGACCAAGTGTTTCAAGCTATGCATGATGGCATAGCAGACCAAAGTGTTTTAAGATAGCCTATTACAAGGCGTTTTAATCGCCCAAAAGGATAATTGTTTTTTCTACAGAGGATGGTGCACAAATGATAAACCGGCTTCCGGATTATCGTTCCTCTTCAGCTTGATGAGAAGTTTGTGGATCACCTTGCGCCGGTTCAACCTCCGCCTCCCCATCCACTGGCTGGAAGTCAACGGTTGCCCAGTCAATTCCACACAAAGCTCAGAAGACAGCTTCATCACTTATAAGATGCAACGGTTCAATATATGGGGCATAAGTATGCTTACGAGTTGGTGGGATTAGATTTTGGGCTTCATAAAGCGATGCAGCGATCCGTCTGTTGTCTGCATCATAAATGGACCAGCGGTAAGACAAATCAGTCTCTTCGTCTAGTTTGCTGGCAAGCGGGCGCATCTCCTTTGTCAACGCTTTAAGGGCACCCTCGTCAAATTCCGACCCGTCTTCTTTTTGACTCGGATAACCATTACCAATATCCTCCGGATCAAGATCAGCTATCCAAGCCTTCGCCCGAGTCAAGGCAGATAAAGCACCAGCTCTTGCAGCAGATCTCTTCACTTCTTCTAGCTGGGCAGGTGTCATGGAGAGCTTGGCCAGGGTATCTTTGATTAAAGTTGGCACCGGTTTGTTGTATGAAGCAGTGCAGATAACTCGTTTAGCGCCGTTATATAGCAGCTCAACGAAGGTATAAGCAGCCTTCAGCTTCTTGCACATATCTGAGCCAAGATGGGCGACGTGGCTACCTGCAATGGTTACAATATTGTTGTTAAACCGGCGGTATCAAGGCTGATGAAGTACCGTTCACTACAAAGCTACTTACCAAATATAGCAGAAGTCATAGCATTGAACTGCCGCTTTAGACCAGTCAGCTCTTCCGCCACCGGTTTAAGTGCCGCTTCAGCATCCTCAGCCCATTTTAACAGAGTGGCCTTCTCAGTCTCCCGGTCTGCCCACTTGCCTTTGAAGCCATCCTCCAATTGTTCCATGGCTGTTAAAGCACCCTTCAGTTCAACCTTCGCCTTGGATGTTTCGTCTTGTTGGGACTTGATGTTTTCCTGGAGGTCGGCGATTTGAGAATCTTTGTTGGTTAAATCAGCCTACAAAACACAGAACAGTAAATTGGCAATACTTTATTTTTCTTTCAAAGTCCCAAGCACATAACAAGTTATACACTTGGCACATGGGGGCTAATACGGATTGCTTTTTCTTAAAAGATATTTTAAGTCCCAAGTCTCAATACAAGTATTAATCTTGGCACTTGGGGGCTAATGCTTAATTGGTCAGAGAAACCGGATGTGAAGGAATTAACCAAGGATAAGCTTTACAACAGGAAGTACCGGTTCATCTTGAAGAGATAAATCGGCCCTTGGGGGCTACTGGAGTTAAGGACTGAAGCATATTCTAAGGGAAAAGGGCTTATGCAAAGGAATAAATATTTACCTCATGTCACTCTTTCATCAGGTTTACCAAACTGGCTTCATAGTCACGACTTGTATAGAGCTGGTTCAAATATCCAGAATGGATGTCTTGAGCATTGAGATGAGCATAACTTGACAAATCAGTCTTCCACTTGCCTTTCTCCACAACAGCAAATTCTTCTTTGGCACTGTGCTTTGATAAAGCGACAGGGTTGCCAGGAGTGGTATGGCCAAAGCCAGTAATCACAAAATCATTTGTTGTGCCTTCAGCTGTCTTATTTGGGGTCGGCGGTTTATCAGAGGCCTTTGCTGGTCTTGGCAGATCAACAGCTAGGCTTGGCGGATCAGTGTGTGGGCTTGGTGGATTTGCCTCTGGTGGATCAGCAAAGGTATCCTGGCCCAGAGGTGCCGGGTCATCCAAATCAATATCAGCAGTTTGATCAACAGCCTCTAAGGCCCTCTCCGGTTTAGTGGACGGATTGTCGTCAGTTGGTTTACTCAACTTAGCTTTCTTGCTAAGACTGGCTTTGGCACTGAAGAAAGCGAATGCAGAAGTTAGTACAGTAAACCGGTGCAAGGCATAAAAGGTTAAAGCGTCATATGTTTACCCGGGAACAGTCTTGAGGAGAGGCGTCTGTGTGGCTGATGATTCACCGGAGGATGAATTGGAGGTACCCTGATAATTTGAATCAGACGGGTTAAGAGGGTATCGGAAGTAACCCGCCTTGGGATAAGATGTATTAGAAGTACAAGAGACATCTGGACGGCGTTTTCGAACTGGGGTGTCCGGTAAACCGGAGGAGGTAACTTGTTGGCCACTATGCCGGGTTGTGCGACGAGCTTCATGTTGTTGTGCCTTCAAAGAAAAGTGCGGATCCAAATAAGCGAGAGGATGTGAACGTTTTACTTTCCGGACTGCGCGATGGAGTTTTTTTACTGGCACATGATCTGAATAGGAAGAAAGGGAAATTACCTCTACATGATCAGTGCGGCTGGCTTCCGCATCATCCTGATAATGATCATTGTCAATAAGGTGCATGAAAAATGAACCAAGGGAATCAAGTTCTACCTCTGATTCCGAGTCATCAACATCTTCGGCCGGATCAGGGGACTCGGTGGTTCTTTTCTTTGCTGGCTTCTTTGAGGCCTTACTCTTAACATGAGGCGCTCTCACCGGTTTGTCTTGTGGCTTTGCCTGCTTGTCTTGAGATTTCCTCTTCCAGAAGGGATCATTGCTCTGCAAAGATAAACAGAAGGTCATCCGAAAGTGTCAACAGGCCGGCGAATTAAAAGCAGAAAAATACAATTCTTACAGCGGGCGGTTTATTGGAGGCATAAAAGGGACGCAGCCCAGTCTCGCTGCACTGAGATATCGGTTCATCCAACATCTTTTTGACAGCCTCAGTAATTTCTTCATCAGTTAACTGAATATCAATATGAAATTGAGGATCTTTCAAGTCTCCTGTGTACTCACACATTAAACCAGGACGCTGGCTTAAGGGCAAGATACTCCACGAAACCCAGCAACGGACAAGGTCAATACCAGTTAAACCGTTTGCCATAAAAGCCCGGATCTTAGAAATTTTTGGTGCATATTTCGATCGTTCCTTGGCAGTAAGACACTGAGGAAATGGATGTTCATTACTGAGCCGGTGAGCACGATAACCCGGCAGAGGATTTTCATCATCACGAGCGGTATTCCGGTAGTAAAACCACGTTTGATTCCAGTCCTTGGGGTGGATGTGATGTTTGGCGTGAGGAAAATTGACTTCTTTACTTTTTTGAATTGACACCCCACCAAGTTCAGTGTTGGGGCCGTCGGTAAATTCAATATGGTGGTTCAAGTGGAAGAAGTCTCTGAAAAATTCAACGGTCGGTTCTTCTTGCAGATAAACCTCACATAACACTTGGAAATTGCAAATGTTGGACACGGAGTTCGGTCCAATATCTTGAGGGTGGAGCTGGAAGCTGGCAAGTACATCCCGGAATTTTTTTGATCCGGGAGGGCTAAACCCTCGGTCCAGATGATGTACAAACACAACTACTTCTCCATCTTGAGGTTCAGGAGGATTTTCAGCACCCGGGACTCTCCAATGGATGGTTTCTTGCTTTGCTAAAGCGCCAGTCAAAACATACCCAGTAAGTTTCTCTTCCGTAACCCGGGAGGGAACCCAATTGCAAGAGAATAACTGTTTGGCCATTTTTGAGGACAAGCTGTAAAAGAAGTTCAAACGCCGGATTACGGTTCAAGATCGATATGCATAAACCGACGCCAGGCCGGGAGAAGGAATCAATCAGAGAAAATATATATGTTAAACCAGATACTGATGCTCAGGTAAAATTGGCGGTTTAAGAGAGGACTAACGGTACCTAGCATATTATCAACTTTTAAAGGTTAAACCGCCTACAATGGTATGGAAGAAACAGATCTGAAAGTTACTATAATTATGGATCTAGCGCAGTTCAGGAAGAAGAAAAATCTCAAAGCCCTAAAATGACGACAGCAAAACAACAAAGGTCCAGATGGGATCTATTCATGGATGAAGGGATGCTATGGTGAGGAAAAATAAATTATAGTTTCGGCCGTGCGGGGAAGATGTCAAGTTCGTCAATATACGATGGGACAGTAAGGGAGAGCAATGAAAGCCGACGAATACTGATGAACACTGACGAAGGTGTGAAACCTAATGCAGATCCTAGTGCTGAAGAGAGAGGGCTTACCGGCTTCACAGGAGTGGCGGAGTAGTTCCACAGTTCTCTGGTACGTTCAGGTCGATGTAGCGGCCAGGGGTGATGCAGTGCTTGAAGGGCGAGGGGGCGGCGGAGGGGCTCGGGCGTCGCAAGGAGGAAGAAGAGGCGAAGAAACATGGAAGGGGAAGAAAGAAATACCTCTGGTCCTATTTATAAGGCAACTGGATAAGTAGGCGGGCGCAGGAATCAAGGAGCCCAAAATGGAGAATGGGGCATAGCTGTCGTCTCGGTCTTCGGAGATTAATTAATAAAAGAAGTATTTACAGGTTTTTATACAGAGATGATGTCATGACGATTCACTGCAATCTTAGAAGATGATGTCATGGTGGTTTATCAAGTCCATATGGAGATGATGTCATGGAGGTTTACAAGGATTATACGAGGATATTCAAGGCGTTTTTTCTAAGTGAAAAGATTGAAATGAACATGTTCAAATCAATCTGGGGCCTAATGTTGGGGATATAACTACTGAGTATAAACCGCCCAGGAGGGGCTGGTTTATACTCATCCGTATTGAAGCCCATGAAAACGGAGAGTAGTGCGCTCTACCATTGAAGCTTAGAGGCCTAGAGCCCAAAGGCGGTCTAGAGCCCATAAACGTAAACTGTCATGAGATGTGTAAACTTGTGTTGTAAGTTAGGAAAGGTAGAAACCGAGCCGAACACGTGTATGATCCGGCCTCGGTGTTCTGTAAACCGCCGGGCGTCAACCTGTGTATATAAAGGGATGACTCGGCGGTGGTTCAGGGACAAGAAACAACAACTCGAGAGATAGGTAAAGCGGATTCGCTCCCTGCTCATCGAGACCCCATCAATTCCACCACAACTGGATCGTAGGCTTTTACCTTCACCGCAAGGGGCCGAACCAGTATAAACTCCCCGTGTCCTTTGTTCCGGTTTAACCCCTTTTTTGCTAATCTCGTTGCGATGGCTTCACGACTAAGTCCTCTCACTAGGACATCTGACATGTTAATTCCACGAAACCATCCCGAATTTTTCTGGCAGCCTCTGAGATGATGATTGAAAGCTAAGTGTTGAAACTTGAAACACCCAAACTGACTCAACTCGGTTTGGTTGTTTGAACTTTCAAAACTTGGCTTTAATCCTCATTGCGAAGGCTGCCAGAAAAATTTGCTAAGGTGTTCGACTGTCGTCGGCCACCAGAACTATTGTTGCGGGACGCTGCGTGCCAGGGTCACTTGTGGGACGTGGATCTAGTACTCAATGCCGAGCGCCTCATGTATCTTGGACCGATGATACTTTCTATTTATGGTTCAATCGACACCGAGGAACCCCTAACCCACTTGTCCTGTTGTAAATATTTAGTTAGGTTTATGGAAAAAATAATAATGCTATGAAACTCATCTTTCGATTTAAATGTGCAGTTTTATCGTCGCTGCGAGGGTCTTGTGTTCGACGAGCTTCGCCCCTGCATTCATGGTTTAGCACGACATCTCCTCCCCCCTTGATTTGCTCTGTTCCGATCTTCGTGCCGATGAAACTTGCCAGCTATAGGTGTTTTCAATGATCAGTATGCATGACCACTATGCGTCTCCCGTTCAAAAGGGTTACAACTATAAATATGCATGCATTTGCATATTTATAATCGTGAGTCTTTCGAATTTTTCAATGTTATCCATGGACATCCCGAATATGTGTAGATTGGGTTCGTTTTCCCATATGCTCTACTCCGGGCCCAATGCTGAATTTTGTTAGTGCCTCCTTGTTGTTCTTCGGGTACACATCCTCTCCGCTTATTGCCAAGACTTGTATCAGGAGAATAGCAGGGAGGTGCTGCCGAAATTTTGCATCGAATCCGGAGCAGAGCATGGGAAAACAAACCCAATCTACACATACTCGGGGTGGGATTAGGACCTATCTTTACCTGTTAGCGTCTAGGTTGCATGGACATAATAAAAGTGACAAACTCCATTAACTGATGAATATATAGATGCTGATTAATTTATAGATATATTTCTTATGTGTCCGGTAGCTAGGCAAGATGAGTGATCATGCGTGGATGTACATCGGTCACACTAGTCAGAAAAACATGACAACTGAATGGTTAACAAAAACCAAGGGGTTTATGAGAACCGCATTTGCAAATGGCCAGAGGACAACCTCGTGCCCTTGTGCAGGGTGCAACAATTGGCACGAGAGGACAGAGGATGAAATGGGAAAACACTTGCAGAAGAGGCGTTTTACGCCAAATTATACAATGTGGACATTTCATGGCAAGACTAGCCAACGCGCCAGAGCTGAGGTGCTTCGTCGTCGCACCGACGAGCATAGTACCAGGATGCAACACATGGTGCAAGACTTTGATGCTGCTCGGGACTAGGACGATGAGATGGAGGAATATGCAAAGGCCTTCAATGAAATGTTGGAGTCTTCAAAATGTCCTCTCCACGGGCACACTGAGCTTTGTCAGTGATACGTCACCAACGTATCTATAATTTTTGATTGTTCCATGCTATTATCTTATTTATTTTGGATATTTAATGGCCTTTAATATGCTCTTTTATATTATTTTTGGGACTAACTTATTAACTGGAGGCCCAGTGCCAGTTTCTATTTTTTTGTGCCTATTTTAGAGTTTTGCATAAAAGGAATACCAAACATATTCCAAACGGAATGAAACCTTCACGATGATCTTTGTTGGACCGAAAGCAAATCAGAAGACTTGGAGTTGAATTCAGAGACGCAACAAGGCGTCCACGAGGCAGGAGGGAGTGCATAGGGGGGTAGGCGCGCCCTTACCCTCGTGGGCCCCTCTTAGCTCCACCGATGTACTTCCTTCACCTATATATACTCTTATACCCTAGAAACATCAGAGGGAGCCACGAACCCACTTTTACACCGCCGCAACCTTCTGTAACCATGAGATCCCATCTTGGGGCCTTTTCCGGTGATCTGACGGAGGGGGAATCGATCACGGAGGGCTTCTACATCAACACCATTGCCTCTCCTATGAAGCGTGAGTAGTTAACCACAGACCTTCGGTCTAGAGTTATTAGCTAGATGGCATCTTCTCTCTCTTTGATTCTGAATACAAGGTTCTCCTCGATGTTATTGGAGATCTATTCGATGTAATACTCTTTTGTGGTGTGTTTTCCGAGATCTAATGAATTGTGGATTTATGAAAAAGATTATCTATGAATATTATTTTGTTTTTCTCTGAATTCTTATATGCATGATTAGATATTTTTGCAAGTCTCTTAGAATTATCGATTTAGTTTGGCCTACTAGATTGATCTTTCTTGCCATGGGACAAGTGCTGAGCTTTGGGTTCAATCTTGCGGTGTTCTTTCCCATTGACGGTAGGGGTAGCAAGTCACGTATTATACTATTGCCATAGAGGATAAAAAGACGGGCTATATATCATATTGCTTGAGTTTATCCTTCTACATCATTTCATCTTGGTTAATGTGTTACTCCGTTCTTATGAACATAATACTCTAGATGCATGCTGGATAGCGGTCGATGTGTGGACTAATAGTAGTAGATGCAGAATCGTTTCGGTCTATTTGACACGGACGTAATGCCTATGTTCATGATCATTGCCTTAGATGTCTTCATAATTATGCGCTTTTCTATCAATTGCTCGGCAGTAGTTTGTTCACCCACCGTAATACATGTTATCTCGAGAGAAGCCACTAGTGAAACCTATGGCCCCGGGTCTCCTACTGGATTGATACCTTGGTTCTCAAAGCCGAGGGAAATACTTACGTTACTTTGCTGCATCACCCTTTCCTCTTCAAGGGAAAACCAACGCAAACTCAAGAGGTAGAAAGAAGGATTTCTGGCGCCATTGCCGGGTAGATCTACGCCAAGTCAAGCCCTACCAAGTAGCCATCAAAAACTCTTCTCCCTTGCATTACATTATTTTCCATTCGCCTCTCGTTTTCCTCTCCCCCACATCTAAAACAATTTTCGAAAAACTTTGCCTTACTTCGCCCCACTTCCATTTGTTTCTTTTCGATTGCTTCTTCCGTGATTGTGTGTTGGATTGATTGCATGTCACAATGGCTCAAGATAATACTAAATTGTGTGACTTTTCCAATACCAACAACAATGATTTTATTAGCACTCCGATTGCTCCTACTACCGATGCTGAATCTTATGAAATTAACACCGCTTTGTTGAATCTTGTTATGAAAGATCAATTTTCTGGCCTTCCTAGTGAAGATGCTGCAACCCATCTAAACAACTTCGTTGATTTGTGTGATATGCAAAAGAAGAAAGATGTGGATAATGATATTGTTAAATTGAAGCTATTTCCGTTTTGCTTAGAGATCGTGCTAAAACTTGGTTCTCTTCTTTGCCTAAAAATAGTATTGATTCATGGAATAAGTGCAAAGATGCTTTTATCTCTAAGTATTTTCCTCCGGCTAAGATCATCTCCCTTAGGAACGATATTATGAATTTTAAGCAACTTGATCATGAGCATGTCGCACAAGCTTGGGAGTGGATGAAATTAATGATACGTAATTGCCCTACACATGCACTACAGGAATCCAGTACTTTGCCATCTGCCATGGAGGAACGCAAAGGCAGGGACGGCTGACGGCAAAGCACTTTGCCGTCCGCCGCGGACGGCAAACACAGACGACAAAGATAGGGTCGGCAAACAGGTCCTTTGCCGTCTGCTTTCCAAGGCGGACGGCAAAGAGGCCTTTTCCTACAGCGGCGGACGGCAAAGAGGGGGGACGGAAAAATGTGGCACGTCCGCCATTGTCACTCCGTTAGGCAGCTAACGGCGGCCTTTGCCGTCCACCAGCGGACGGCAAATTAGTGCGCCTCTTTGCCGTCCACCAGGTGACATCAGCAATACCTCAGCGCCCGTTTTTTTTGCCGTCCGCCCGGCGGACGGCAAAGGCGAAGTCTTTGCCGTCAGCCAGGCTTTGTCGTCCGCCACTGTCGGCAAATTGGCCAAATGGTCCACCCCAGGAAGCACAGGTGGGCGCCACGTGCCCCCTTTGCTGTCTGCCACCGACGGCAAAGGGGTCTTTGCCGTCTGCCGCGGACGGCAAAGAGCCTGCACTGCCTCTTTTTTTTCTGTTTTTCTTATATCCAACAACTATCACAACAAAAATTTCACAGCACATATATATCCATCACATAAATATCCATCACATAAATCCATCACATCACATATATATCCATCAAAAATTTCACATCACATATATATCCATCACATAGTTCCATCGATCCATACATATTACAATATGCAAAGTTTCTTCATAGCAAGCCAGCAGAATACAAGTGCATCAAAGGAAAAAACAGGAAAAAGCAAGCAATCCATCATAGGAAGCTGGCTTCCGTGAAGTGAATGAAACCTGCAAAATGACAACTAAGAAAGTTAGAAAAAGAAGACTAGAAGAAGAATTAGACTAGAAGAAGAAGACTAGAAGAAGAAGTATATGCCATATATTAGCTAACTTAGGTGAAATGTATCGTATATGAGCTAACCTAGGTGAAATGGGTAGTTTATGAGCTATCCTAGGTGAAATGGATCATTTTGGAGCTAAGTTAGGTGAAATGGGTCGTTTATGAGCAAACCTAGGTGAAATGGGTCGTTTATGAGCAAACCTAGGTGAAATGGGTCGTTTATGAGCAAACCTAGGTGAAATGAGTCGTTTATGAGCAAACCTAGGTGAAATGGGTCGTTTATGAGCTAAGTTAGGTGAAATGAGTCGTTTATGAGCAAACCTAGGTGAAATGGGTCGTTTATGAGCTAACCTAGGTGAAATAGGTTGTTTATGAGTTAACCTAGGTGAAATGGGTCGTTTATGAGCTAAGTTAGGTGAAATGAGTCGTTTATGAGCAAACCTAGGTGAAATGGGTCGTTTATGAGCTAAGTTAGGTGAAATGAGTCGTTTATGAGCAAACCTAGGTGAAATGGGTCGTTTATGAGCTAACCTAGGTGAAATAGGTTGTTTATGAGCTAACCTAGGTGAAATGGGTCATTTATGAGCTAACCTAGGTCAAATGGGTCGTTTATGAGCTAACCTAGGTGAAATGCCACGTTTTTGAGCTAACTAAGGTAAAATGGATCGTTTTTTAGCTAACTTAGGTGAAATGAGTCATTTTGGAGCTAACCTAGGTGAAATGGGTCATTTTGGAGCTAACCTAGGTGGAATGGGTCATTTTAAAGCTAATGTAGGTAAAATGGATCATTTAGGAGCTAATCTACGTAAAATGGGTCATTTTCGAGCTAACTTGGATAAATTGGATCACTTGTAAGATAACTAAGGTAAAATGAGTCATTTTAGAGCTAACTTAGGTAGAATGGATTGTTTATGAGGTCAGTAAGCTTATTAAGTCATTTTGGAGGAAAAGAAGCTAACTCTAGGTCATTATGGTAAGCATATTGGAGGAAATAAAGCTAAGTCTAGGTCTTTATGCATTTGTTAAGCAAAACCCTAGAGAAACTTACCGTGATCGCGGAGGTGTAGGAGTGGGCTGGCTCGCGCCGGTAGCTGGAGAAGGAGTGGGCTGGCTCGCGCCGGTAGCTGGAGAAGGATCGTGCGATGCGTTTCTAGAGTTAAGCTGCACCAAAGATCATTTCCAATGTCTCGTTAGCATTATGACACTCAAATGTTAAGACAAGCAAGTAATGTCCATTCAAATTAAACTCACCGTGCTCCCAGGAGCAATCACTGGCATCGGCGGAGCGGTCTGACCGGACTTCTCGCACACAGACTGCACATTTGGTTTTCACAACAGAGTCATACTAGTTAGTAATGAGACTCAAATGTTAAGACTAGCAAGTAATCTGCAGAAGAAACTTACCACAAGGAGCTCGTACATGGCCCTTGCCTGCATGTCATTCCGTGCCCTCTCCTCCTCCAACATCTTTGTTGTCTTCTCCTCCAACTCCCGCTGCCTCTCTGCCGCCTCCGCCAAAAGTTTCTCTGTTCTATCTCTCTCACTCTGTATAGCAGCCTGCAACACCACTCACATGACCATTTGTAATCATTGATGGAAGTGCACACAATGTAATGGAGAAAGATAGTTGAGTACGTATAACTAACCTTGATGGCGAGTTGGACTGGCCGTTCACGAGGCCTTATCTCAGGAGCGGAGCTCTACTGGCGCGCCTTGATCTCCGGGAGAGTGCTAGGACAACGGATAAGTCCATCTCCCATGGCTATGGAGCCATGGGACCTCCCGCCACCAGATATCATCAGCAGCTCTGTATCAATGGGACCCTGGCTCGGGTTAAAGTCCTCCCCTTTCCTCGCCTTCCCCTGATCTCTATATTGCACGAGCTTCTCGTGGGCAGAGATGTTGGTGAAGTTCTTTGGATCATCGAGGTCAGACGCAGAGAATTCCTTGACTTTCTTGTAAGGGCCAGTGTGGGCCATGGCATACAGGTCGTACACCTCTGGCACCTTATCCGCCTTATTGTAGCGTGCCTGAAAGAGAGAAACAAAGTAAATTAGTAATTAAAGGGCTAAAGCTAGCATGATGAATGAATTGCATGAATCATGAAGCAAACCACATACCCAGTTCCGCCCGTACTGAAATAAGTTGGAGCTGCCTTGGTGGTGTGGCACACCTTCCATTTGGGCACGTTTGTCCTTGGCCTCTTTGTGGGTGGCCAGCCATTCTTCTGAGCACCACGCATTGACCAACACCTCCCAACAATCCATCCGATCCGCACACCATCTCAAAGGGGCCTAAGTTAGCAAATAGAAACTTGAGCGCTAAGGCTATGAATTACTAAATGAAGGAAGTAAGTACAAGGCCTTAAGAATTACTTTCATGTACTTCTCCTTACTCAAGAACTTATCATGTACTTCTTTTGGCCATTTGCAAATGCGGCTTGCACAAACCCCTTGGTTTTTGTGAACCATTCAGCGCTCCATTTGTTCTGACCAGTGTGACCGGTATACATCCACGCACGGTCACTCATCTTGACTTTCAGAGCTACTAGACACACAACAATTATATATGTAATTCACCATGTATATATTCATCAGTTTATCTATTTTGTCAATTTTATTACGTCCATGCAACCTACACTCTAATAGGTAATGATAGGTCCTAATCCCACCCGTGTATGTGTAGATTGAGTTCATTTTCCCATGCTATGCTCCGGATGCGGCGCAAAATTTCGGCAGCACCTCCCCGCTGTTCTCCTGATACATGTCTCTGCAATAAACAGAGAGGATGTGTACCCGGAGAACAACAAGGGAGGCACTGACGAAATTTGTGCGTCGGATCCGGAGCAAAGCATATGGGAAAACGAACCCAATCTACACATACTCGGGCTATCCATGGATAGCGTTGGACAATTCGAAAGAATCAAGGTTATAAATATGCAAATGCATGCATATTTATAACTATGACGCTTTCGAACGGGAGACACACATTGGTTACGCATACTGATGATTCAAGAGACATATATAGCTAGCTATGAAGTTTCATCGGAATAGATCAAATAATTAATGGGGAGGAGGACTTGTCATTTGTGCTCACCCACGAACGAAGGGGCAGAGCTCGTCAAACGCACGGTGAGGTCGTCGAACACCAAACCTCGCAGCGATGAAACAACTGCACATTTAAAACTACACGATCAACACAATTATATATGATGTTTTTCATAACAAAATCGAGAAATATATGACCTAACTAATAATTCACAAATATATGACCCCGTCGGCCTCTGGAAGCCAAAAAACACCTTTTCCGGAGGTGTCGGTGGTCGGGGTGTCCTGTCGGTGTCGGGGTGCCGTGTCGGGGTCGGGATGCTGTTCCGGGGTCGGGGGTCGGGGTCAGGGGGTCAGGTTGTCGGGGTGTGGTGTCGGGGTCGGGGTGTCGGGGTCGGGGTGTCGTGTCGGGGTCGGGTGTCGGGGTATCGGGGTGTCGTGTCGGGGTCGGGGCGTGGTGTCAGGGTGTCGGGGGCCGGGGGTCGGGGTCGGGGTGTCGGGCCGGGGTGTCGGGGTGGCGTGTCGGGGTCGGGGTGTCGGGGGTCGGGGTCGGGTTGTCGCGGGTCGGGGGTCGGGGTGTCGGGCCGGGGTGTCGGGGTGGCGTGCCGGGGTCGGGGTCGGGGTGTCGGGGGTCGGAGTCGGGGTGTCGGGGGTCGGGGTCGGGGTCGGGGTGTCGGGCCGGGGTGTCTGGGTGTCGGGGGTCGGGGTCGGGGTGTCGGGGGTCGGGGTGGGTGTGTCGGGGGTCGGGGGTCGGGGTCAGGGTGTCGGGCCGGGGTGTCGGGCTGTCGGGGGTCGGGGTCGGGGTGTCGGGGGTCGGGGTGGGTGTGTCGGGGGTCGGGGGTCGGGGTCGGGGTGGCGCGTCGGGGTCTTCTTCTTCTTCTTCTTATTCTTTCTTCTTCTTTCTTCTTCTTCTTTTCTTTCTGCTTCTCCCTCGTCCTCTTCCTCCTCCTCCTCCTCCTCTTCTTTCTTCTTCTTCTTCTTCTTCTTCTTCTTCTTCTTCTTCTTCTCCTTTTTCCTCTTCTATATTGTTATATTTTTCAACTTTCTTCTTATTCTTCTTCCTTTTTTTCCTTTTTCCTCTTCTTCTACTTCTTCTTTTTTTAACTTTCTTCTTCTTCTAATAATCTAAACCTATATCTAGCACTAACCTAAACCAACCACTAACCTAAACCTATCAATAACCTAATTAAACCTAAACAGCAAAGAAAAACAGTAGAAAAAAACAAAAAAAATGCTCACCTTGGCTCCTCTCGATGGAGGATGGAGGGGGCGGCGCGGGCGCAGGGGCGGCGGCGAGCCTGGCTCCGGGGCGGCGGCGAGCCTGGCTCCAGGGCGGGGGGCGCGAGGCAGACGCAGGCCTAGGGGCGAGCCTGCCTCCGGGGGCGGCGCGGGCGCAGGGGCGGCGGCGAGCCTAGCTCCGGGACGGGGGGCGAGGCGGACGCAGGGGGCCCGCGGCGAACCTGGCTCCGGCGCGGGCGACGGGACGCCGGGGCGGTGGCGGGTGGTGGGGGCGACGGGGCGAGGGGCGGTGGGGCCAGGGGGCGGTGGCGGGTGGCGGTGGTCATCGGGGAGGAGAGGGGGACAGATCGAATAGAGAGAGATGGGCGGGGTGGGGCGCCGTTAGTAACATAAATGTTTGCCGTCCGCCCCACTTTGCCGTCCGCCACTTGCTCTTTGCCGTCCGCTAGCGGACGGCAAATAGGGGGGGCCATTAGTTTTTTTAAACTAGCTCGTCGGTGGGGCCCGTCCCTCTTTGCCGTCCGCTAGCCGACGGCAAAGCTTCTTTGCCGTCCGCTAGCCGACGTCAAAGCTTCTTTGCCGTCCGCTAGAGGACGGCAAAGAACTGGCTGATGGCAAAGAAGTACTTTGCCATCAGCTAGTTCTTTGTCGTCCGCTTTTGGGTAGCTGATGGCAAAGAGCTTCTTTGCCGTCCGCTAGCAGACGACAAAGAGCTGGCAGATGGCAAAGTAGCTGTTTCCAGTAGTGATGGTTTGAATTTGTGGATGTTTATACAAAAAAATTATGCTGGATTGAATTTTGCTTCTAGAAATCTCTTAGGTTCAGCCGCGGGAGGCACTTTTATGGAAATCACTTTAGGAGAAGCTACTAAGCTCCTAGATAATATTCTGGTTAATTATTCTCAATGGCACACCGAAAAATCCACAAGTAAAAAAGTCCATGCTATAGAAGAGATTAATGTTTTGAGTGGAAAGATGGATGAACTTATGAAATTGTTTGCTAATAAAAGTGTTTCTTCTGATCCTAATGATATGGCTTTGTCCACTTTGAGTGAGAATAATAATGAATCTATGGATGTGAATTTTGTAGGTAGGAACAATTTTGGTAACAACGCGTATAGAGGAAATTTTAATCCTAGGCCATTCCCTAGTAATTCCTCTAATAATTACGGTAATTCCTACAACAAGTCTTATGGAAATTTTAATAAGTCGCCCTCTGATTTTGAGAATAGTGTTAAAGAATTTATGAGTTTGCAAAAGAATTTCAATGCTTTGATCGAAGAAAAATTGCTTTAGATTGATGAGTTGGCTAGGAACGTGGATAGAATTTCTCTTGATGTTGATTCTTTGAAACTTAGATCTATTCCACCTAAGCATGATATTAATGAGTCTCTCAAAGCCATGAGAATTTCCATTGATGAGTGCAAAGAAAGAACCACTAGGATGCGTGCTAAAAAAGATTGGTTTATGAAAGCGTGTTCTTCTAGTTTTCAGGATAATAATGAGTGAGAGGCACCGGCAAGAGGCACGACAATAGACCCAGTTAGGACCGTCCCATACCGGTAAGCGCGGTTGCACTGGTCAGCATCCTTTCAGCAGCACCATGAGTGAGCCAACAGTTGTTCAAGTTCAATTTAATCCGGTCAACTTGAATGCAAATATGGTGAGCCATGATAAAATGCATGAACATGATATCAACATAATCATGAGGGTATAACATAACTATCCACCATATCAACAATAAATCATATCCACTAAGCATGGCATACTGACTAGCATGACCATCACCAACATCAACATGTACTACTAGCAAGCGTAAACGTATGAAAGGAAATACTAGCAGGTAGAACATGATAACAGAGTACAGGACAAGATAGCACAAAAGTGAACATGTAAATCTAAACATCACCGGAACAACGATAACCATATTTTCCAACAAGGAAATATTCAATAAAGATTCAAGTTTAAAACCATGGCTACTGCATGACTATCATGCAAGTGGGTATTGTGGCTTGCCTGGGGTGGAAGAAGGCACCGGGGAGAATTGCAGGAAACTCGCGGAACGAATCGCCGGAAAACATACTCTCTCGGAGGAGGCTGAATAAGGGCAAGGGCATACTGGTCATTTTCACAGTGTCAAACCATAGTGAAAGCATGCCCAATAGAACAGGCTCGACGAAACGAAGAAGTAGGATTTGGAATCACCTCATTTGGAGTTACGCATTAAAAGTTATGAAGTGTTGAAGTTTAGGGACTTTTCTATAAAAATTTCATCACAAACAAGTCCCTGAGTGGATAAGGCAGAGGCGTAAAGTTAGAAATACGTTTTTGGAAGTTGAAAACGTAAAACAGAAGTACGTTTTCACTTATCTGACGTGGCGAGGCTGTTCAGCGCTGTCGTGCGGGTCCCACGCGGGTGGGGCCCGCCACTTATCCACTTGGCAGGGGTGGGGCCGAGGCTTGTTTGGCTGACGCGCAGGGCCCGCGGGACCCATGCGAGGTCAACGCCCACCTCCTGGCCTATCCTTTTTCCTCCCCCGACAGTGAACTAAGGCAGAGGCAGCAGGGCGAGGCCGGCGGCGGTCCGGCTGGCTTCGGTCATCTTCCGCCTGGCCGAGGCCACTAGCAGGTGCGACAGCGCCTGGCGCACCCATCTAGAGGGGTGGCGGCCACCGGGGAGAAGAGGAACGACGACGAGGGGAGGCAACCCGAGGAGACAGAGGCGGCTCAGCGGAGGTGGCTTCCGGTGACCCGGGCGGTCTCCGGCGAGGCCAAGTGGGCGGGGCGACTCTATAGGAGGTGGGGGAAGCCGTAGTGGTGGAAGAATGGAGGGAGGGACATCGGCTGCCACGAATTTAGCTGAGCATGGCCGGCGGCCATGGCGGCAATGGTGGTCGTGGGGGGCGTTTCAAGCTCGGGGAAGTGCCTGGGCGGGGTTAGTGAAGGTCCAGGAGGCCAGTGGTGAGGTCGAGAGGTCTCGGGGTGGGATATATATAGGCGAGGCGAGGGAGGGGATCGGGTGCCACCGTGCACATCCGGCCGACGCTCTAGCGAGGCCAGCGAGCACGAGAGGGCTCGGGGAAGGTGACGAGCGAGAGAGCGGACGAGCCGCAGAGGTCACGGAGCAGGAGGGGCTGAGGGGAAGCAGAGGAAGAAGCCGAGAGCCACAATGCTCCCGTGCGCAAGCGGCGACGAGCGCCGACGGGAGGCTTCGGGAGGGGGAGAGGAGTCCAGGGGGACGGCGACGACACATGCTACCTACTAGACATCATCACGAGCACGAAGCCGACGAGATGGAGAGGGGCCTGAGCAAGAAGCCGTTCTGGGCGTGGCCATTGCACGCCAAAACGATGGTCACCACCAGTGCAGAGTGTATAGTGGGAGGCAAACAGCTGGCCAATGTTGTCTAGTGGTAAGTCCTTCGAAGGGTGGTTTCAACTGCGGTGGTAGTTTGGTTAAAACTGCTACGGTTAAAAGGTTAGTGAGCTCTGAAGTTTACTGCAGTAAACTTTATCAGCTTAGTGTGATCAACAGGGATTTGCTAAGGGCCAAATAAGTTGTCTGGGTGTTTAGCTATGGAGGGACTATGATCCTGGAGGTTTTGAGGGTAAATATATCAAGATTTACTACAGTTGCTTCACAACTGACCAAAATGGTCCAGAAACTAGATCATGATGGTGCACTCTCATGGAGTGTCAACTTGAGCTAATATTGGGCAAAGCTTGATCATTTGGACATATGAAGATGATGTAAAATGCTCATGCCAAATGGACAAACCAAAATAGCACTTGCTTCACAAACATCATTTCTGTCCAAAAACTTGGAATAAATATGGTGATCAAATGGTTCATTGAAATGATGCCAAATTGGGTGGAGAGATGTTTCATGAGTATAAGAATGATCTAGTAATTTATCAGGATTTTTGAAGCAATATAAAGTACACTTGCTTCACAACCTGAAAATATTGCCAGAAACAAAGATTTGCTCCTGTGCTCACATAGATAATTGGATGGGCTGCAAATGGGTGAAGGGGTTTAATATGAGTACATTAAGGAGTGTGCAAAAGTTCATCTCATTTGGGTACTCCTAGCTAGTACTTCCTTCACAAGGCCTTCTATCTGACAGAAACTTCAAAAATTCACTGAGGAAGATTGGCCAGGCAAATAAATTTGAACTTGTGCATGAGGCAATTATTTGGACATATAAACATGCCGAAAAAGGTTGGGAGCCACTAGGAGAAATATATATGACACTTCCTTCACAAAGTACCATTCACGGCAGAATAGAAAAAGGAATATTGGGGAATTATTTTTGAACATGGCAATGAAAAGTTTTGCCACATTTGATCAAGATATGACCCAAACAATTTATGAGAATTATTTGGGAATTTTAGGAGTGAGGGAAATATAGGTTGCTTCACAACCTAAGGCAATTTGAGTTATTCCTTTAACATAAAAGGAATATTCCCAATAAGAAGAATATTGGGATTTGGGCTAGGATGAAAATGATAGGGTCTAGGGAAGTATTTGGGAATGACAAGCCACTCGAGAAGCAAAGAAGAGGGTATCTTCTTCAATTTCCAGACCACAAAGCCACGAAAAAGAAAAACTCAGGCAAAAACCTCAGAAAAACAAAAGAAAAAGAAAGGGCCAAAAATCAGGCTGTCACAAACCTTACCCCCATAAAGAAATATCGTCCTCGAGATTTGGTTGCTCAGGGAACAAGTATGAATATTCTGACTTAAGGAAACCATTTCCAACTCAAGTATCCTCTTTCCTTTATTGTTGTTCCCACTAAATTTTTATCTGACTGGCCCTGGGGTGGTTTGATTCACTGTATCCACATTCTGATAGATCTTACCTGGCTTGCTCATGCTTATATAGGCTCCAATTTCTTTTTAGATCTGCTGAGTAGCTGAGTGTGATTTAATTATCATGAATGAAATATATGTCCGTCTCACAAATCCAAAAGTGATTTCCGCTGGGTGCGCCACCCGGCACTGACAACCTTTCATGTAATGATGATTAGATTTTTCTGATGAAAACTCAAGATCTGACTCATTGCATTGGTTTTCCCCACTAAATGCAGGTCCTTTGGGTTCCAAACAGTGAGTTAAAACATAACCATTTCCTGATAGATTCTGACTCATCGCAGAAGTTTCTAAATCATCTTAACTGGTTCCACTGTCGTGACTATCGAATCCGTACCAAATATTTGATTGTCTCCTGTCGCAGTCAGCATAAAGGGTTTGGCATGTATGATAATATCTGCAGACTTGACTGACGATGGTTCTGACGGAAAATTGTTGTTCACGACCGGCTATACATGATGATTCATATAAGTGAGGACTGATGCTTTGAGATTGTTATTCCTCATACTGATTACTCATGCCGTAGGCATATCCATGTGGATCAATACTGACTTAGACTGTCCAGCGAATCTGCACCATGGGGGTCGTGTACAATTTTCATATTTGCCTCACTAGTCTTGCTCCTTCATTATTGTTTTCTTGGTCTGGATCCTTGGCTGAAAGAGCTGGGCCATATTGTTTCTTCGTATGACCATTGGTACTGTCGGTGCAATTTTTTGGCAATTGTAGTTTATCCTCATTTTTCTGATAAGGTAACCCATTAAATGGCAGGTTCAACACCTCTCAAGTTCTGATCGTTGGGAAATGATCGTCCGAAACCCTTGCAAGGAATTGGAAATAATTCAGTAGCCACCAGAATGGTCTTTATAACTCAGACCTGGGACATTACTGAAATAACTCAACCATGGCTCAAGACGGCCGAAAAGCAGCCCAGAGCATGAGACCGGGTCGATAATAAGAAGATGGTAGCTCCCAAAAATAGCCAAAAAGCAACTATAGGGCTACTGTCACAAAAAGAAACTCAACAGTTGTACGAGACGGCTGAAAAGCAGCTTAGACTCGTGACAGCCGTTGAAGAAAGAAACAAAAATCGGCATCCACCCTGGATAGCTAGAAATAGCTTAGATCACAAGCATGGTGCCGTCATTGGAGAAGAAAGGGGACAAGGGCTCATCAGGATCATTTTCCAGTTCACAAGTACTTGTACTGAGCTCACTGAGGTCGACAATCCTCATAATCCTTTGTCACACTACGGTGTATACTGGCTTTACTCTCGTAACCATCCTCACGTGGTTATCAGATCCTCATCCGAGTGACTTGTCAGATCTTGATGGTATGATCATTGCCTATATATGAGGACCTGATTTCGAGACAGACGTGTATTCTGACTGATTCTTGATTCTGACCAAAATGTTGCGGATCTGATTCTTGGGATTCACTATCATATGTTGTCAATCCACAGTGTACTACCTTGTACCAATGTCTTACTGAGGAATATTTGCTAGCTTCTGCTGGAAACTTTCATCGGACAGCTTGCTGAAGAAGACTGGGTATCGTGCTTCAGAAGCTTACCCCCTTAAAGACTTTGCTAGGAAAGAACTCGGTGCCTTATGCCGGAAGCCTTTGCGATTGCTTACTGAAGAAGGCAGAGTACCTTATACGGAAAATCATCCATTATCGTACTGAGGAAGATAGATCAATCTTGCCTAGGAAACTTCTCCTGTATTTTGTGAGGGAAGATTGGGTTGCTTCCACCAGAAGCTTCTTATTGTGATATGCGGACCAAGTTCCACATATACATACCATCTTAATATTTTTGATGTTGATTTCTAGTATGAAATAGGGTTTTGCAGGACTATTCTCCTTTCCGAGTATATGCCATATTTTTGCTTGCTTCCAAGTACATCGAGTTCCAAAATCATCCTGAACGAAAAATTAAACTTGTATCTGAGCCATACCTTTGATAATATTCTATCAACCTTGCACACAATTTATCTTCTTGCTGATTTAATCATTTTGTTGTGATGAGTGCACGCTAATGCAAACTTGATACTGATGGTCCATCCAGGATTTCTTTTGTATCCAGACAAGATATTCCCAATTTCACCACAGTCAGCTGATAATTCCATTCTGTTTAGTTGAGTTTCCAAATATATGCATTTTTTGCTGACTCTTCGGGTCCGGTGTCGGCTGACGAGCAACTTTAATAGGGGAAAATTTGTAACACAGAAGGCCCAAAGAAAGGAACAACAAAAACGACTAAAACAAAAGCACACAAGCATTCTACTAATATAATCAATCAATCATCACATATTACTACTACTCACACAATAATATGCATGCACACCTAAGCACACAAATCTCGCGGAAACTCCGGTATTGCGGTCTAATATGCTGTGACGATGTGCATGAGGACGAATAAATGTGTGGAAGAATTGGTGTAAACAGTGCTACACCAAGTGCTAGCTTAGCTAGGTGGCAACCTGAACTAGCTCGGAGGTAAGGACGTACTCGGTAATCATGCAGTAGGACACCAAGGTCGCAACCACATCATTATCAAGCGGACGGAAAAAGATCCGTACTCGTCCAAGAAATAGGATAGCGGGGAAAAACTAAGATCATTAAGGGTTGCCAACACGACAAAATAAAAGAACGATCCGGGATAAGAGCATGTCCATCACCGAAACGATAGGCGGGACTGAAAGAAAGACATCGGCGTGATGCCTGAGCACCATTTTTGCAAACAGTGTCGGGATCACTTGGTATCACTCTGCTGGGACAGAACGGACACCAAACACCGAAAGAAAAAGGAACTAGAGAAATGCAAAGGTTGAGCTGTAGTGGATCCAAATCGATGCCAGCTACACTCACCAGATAAACCATTAGTAACAAATAATAATGCTATATGCATGCTATGCAACAACCAAATGCAGCAACCAAATGCAATCAACAAGCCAGACTCTATACTACCGATTTCTAACGTTCGCGCGGTCTAGGGCGTCCTACAGCCAGACCTGCTCTGATACCAAGCCTGTGGCACACCGGCTCAGAGAAAACAGGAACGCCCCGTATTCCAGCCCAGAGATCAAGATGAAATCTTCTGGAATACGGCACTACTTAGTATAGAACAAACCAACCTTCTATTATTACACGAATATGAATACAAGGTCTCCGATATTACAATGAATAACATCGGTACGGCGACACTACGCCATCCTCAGTTGCTCTATGCAAGCAGCAGAACAACTTGAAGCAACGGAATAACTCTAGCAGCGGAACAACGACGACGGTGGTGAACTCCACTCCGCAGGGACTCTTTCTGGAACGCTTATCCTAGCTCACACAAATGGAAACCACGACAAGCAAGCAATCAAATCCGGCATCACCTGCAGACTGGCATGACACGCCAGGTCAGTACATTGAATGTACTTGCAAGCTCACATTAACCAGAAGCATTCAAGACAGACAACAACATGGAAATTACAGGTTAAACAGGAATTATCATGAGATCATCAAAATAACATGGCATGACCAACATAAACATGATACAGTTAACACAACATGAACATATTAATCCAACAATACTAGCATGCAACATGACGACACTATATGCACCACTTATTCTGCTCAGGTAACCATCGCATGCATCACTTACCAACCTCGGACATCACACGATCATCTAAGGATCAAATCAAGCTTGGTATAAACAATACCGTAGTAATCAGTAAATGACCACAAGGAGCATGATTTTTACCCACGATTCTTGCACAACATCACGAATATACAACAACTCGATATCCTCGATACCATGGTGATCCTTACGGTGATCACAACCACGACCAACACTTGGTCCCAAAACGTGATCCTTACGGTGATCACAACCACGGGTTGTCATTAATCAAGTGATTCTTATTACTGTTGACTCATGGTGTGACCTACTTTCGACCTGGGCCCTTATCCGCGGGCGCGGCTATCGATAGATTTAACATACACTCTGCAGAGGTTAGTACACTGTACCCACCCTACTGAACCCATGGCCTCACACTCCCATTCAGGTGGACCAACGGCGTTCCGACAAAACCGTTCTACTACCATGACACTCTCCCGGCAACTCCGAATCATTCCCCTCTGGGCTAAGTCAT